>NC_064471.1:2464642-2695530 GCF_023343835.1 Lagopus muta
CCCTTCCCTTCCCTTCCCTTCCCTTCCCTTCCCTTCCCTTCCCTTCCCTTCCCTTCCCTTCCCTTCCCTTCCCTTCCCTTCCCTTCCCTTCCCCTTCCCTACCCTTCTCTTTGTATCCCCCTTCCCTTCCCTTCCCTTCCCTTCCCTTCCCTTCCCTTCCCTTCCCTTCCCTTCCCTTCCCTTCCCTTCCCTTCCCTTCCCTTCCCTTCCCTTCCCTTCCCTTCCCTTCCCTTCCCTTCCCTTCCCTTCCCATGCACTTCCCTTCCCTTCCCATGCACTTCCCTTCCCATGCACTTCCCTTCCCATGCACTTCCCTTCACTTCCCTTGTACTGCCCTGCCCTTGTACTGCCCTGCCCTGCCCTGCCCTTCTTTTCCCTGCCCTTCCCTGCCCTGCATTTCCCTTCCTTGCCCTTCCCTTCCCATCTCCCTTCCCATCTCCCTTCCCTTCCCTTCCCTTCCCTTCCCTTCCCTTCCCTTCCATTCCCTTCCCTATTCCCCTACCCTTCCCTATCCTATTCCCCTACCCTTCCCTTTTCTATTCCCCTTCCCCTTCCCTTTCCTATTCCCCTTCCCCTTCCCTTCCCTTTCCTATTCCCCTTCCCTTCCCTTTCCTATTCCCCTTCCCTTCTGTTTCCTATTCCCCTTCCCTTCCCTTCCCTCCCCTTCCCCTTCCTATTCCCCTTCCCCTTCCTATTCCCCTTCCCATTCCTATTCCCCGTCCCTTCCCTTTCCTATTCCCCTTCCCGTCCCTTTCCTATTCCCCTTCCCTTCCCTTCCCTTCCCTTCCCTTCCCTTCCCTTCCCTTCCCTTCCCTTCCCTTCCCTTCCCTACCCTTCCCTTCCCTTCCCTTCCCTTCCCTTCCCTTTCCTACCCTTTCCTTCCCTACCCTACCCTTCCCTATTCTTCCCTAACCTCCTCTCCCCCTCCATCCCGTTCCCTCCCATTTTTCTTCCTTCTTTTTTCCCTTCCCTCCCCTTCCCTTCCTGTCCCTTGCACTTCCCTTCCCTTCCCCTCCCCTTCCCCTTACCTTCCCCTTTCCTTCACCTCCCCTTCCCTCCCTTCCCTTCCCTTCCCTTCCCTTCCCTTCCCTTCCCTTCCCTTCCCTTCCCTTCCCTTCCCTTCCCTTCCCTTCCCTTCCCTTCCCTTCCCTTCCCTTCCCTTCCCTTCCCTTCTTTTCCCTGCCCTGCCCTGCCCTGCCCTGCCCTGCCCTGCCCTGCCCTGCCCTGCCCTGCCTTGCCCTGCCCTTTTCTTCCCTTCCCCTCCCTTCTTTGCCCTTCCACTCCCTTCCCTTCCCTTCCCTTCCCTTCCCTTCCCTTCCCTTCCCTTCCCTTCCCTTCCCTTCCCTTCCCTTCCCTTCTTTTCCCCTTGTCTTCCCTTCCCTTCCCCTAACTTTCCGTGGCAGTTCCCTTCCCTGGCACTTCAGTTCCCTTCCCTTCCGATCTCCCTTCCCTTCCCCTCCCTTGCACTTCCCTTGCACTTCCCTTGCAATTCCCTTCCCTTCCCTCCCCTTCCCTTCCCTTCTTTTCCCTTCCCTTCCCCTTCCTATTCCCCTTCCCATTCCCCTTCTCATTCCCTTCCCTTCCCATTGCCTTCCCTTCCCTTCCCCTTCCCTTCCCTTCCCTTCCCTTCCCTTCCCTTCCCCTTTCCTATCCTATTCCCCTTCCCTTTCCTATTCCCCTTCCCTTCCCTTTCCTATTCCCCTACCCTTCCCTTTCCTATTCCCCTTCCCCTTCACTTTCCTATTCCCCTTCCCCTTCCCTTCCCTTTCCTATTCCCCTTCCCTTCCCTTTCCTATTCCCCTTCCCCCTTCCTATTCCCCTTCCCCTTCCCCTTCCTATTCCCCTTCCCCTTCCCTTCCCTTCCCTTCCCTTCCCTTCCCTACCCTTCCCTACCCTTCCCTACCCTTCTCATTGTATCCCCCTTCCCTTCCCTTCCCTTCCCTTCCCTTCCCTTCCCTTCCCTTCCCTTCCCTTCCCTTCCCTTCCCTTCCCTTCCCTTCCCTACCCTTCCCTACCCTTCTCTTTGTATCCCCCTTCCCTTCCCTTCCCTTCCCTTCCCTTCCCTTCCCTTCCCTTCCCTTCCCTTCCCTTCCCTTCCCTTCCCTTCCCTTCCCTTCCCTTCCCTTCCCTTCCCTTCCCTTCCCTTCCCTTCCCTTCCCTTCCCTTCCCTTCCCTTCCCATGCACTTCCCTTCCCTTCCCATGCACTTCCCTTCCCATGCACTTCCCTTCCCATGCACTTCCCTTCACTTCCCTTGTACTGCCCTGCCCTTGTACTGCCCTGCCCTGCCCTGCCCTTCTTTTCCCTGCCCTTCCCTGCCCTGCATTTCCCTTCCTTGCCCTTCCCTTCCCATCTCCCTTCCCTTCCCATCTCCCTTCCCATCTCCCTTCCCTTCCCTTCCCTTCCCTTCCCTTCCCTTCCCTTCCCTTCCCTTCCCTTCCCTTCCCTTCCCTTCCCTTCCCTTCCCTTCCCTTCCATTCCCTTCCCTATTCCCCTACCCTTCCCTATCCTATTCCCCTACCCTTCCCTTTTCTATTCCCCTTCCCCTTCCCTTTCCTATTCCACTTCCCCTTCCCTTCCCTTTCCTATTCCCCTTCCCTTCCCTTTCCTATTCCCCTTCCCTTCTGTTTCCTATTCCCCTTCCCTTCCCTTCCCTCCCCTTCCCCTTCCTATTCCCCTTCCCCTTCCTATTCCCCTTCCCATTCCTATTCCCCGTCCCTTCCCTTTCCTATTCCCCTTCCCGTCCCTTTCCTATTCCCCTTCCCTTCCCTTCCCCTTCCTATTCCCCCTTCCCCTTCCTATTCCCCTTCCCCTTCCCCTTCCCCTTCCCCTTCCCCCTTAATCTTCCCCTTCCCCTTAATCTTCCCCTTCCCTTCCCTTCCCTTCCCTTCCCTTCCCTTCCCTTCCCTTCCCTTCCCTTCCCTTCCCTTCCCTTCCCTTCCCTTCCCTTCCCTTCCCTTCCCTTCCCTTCCCTTCCCTTCTTTTCCCTTCCTTTCCCCTTGCTATTCCCCTTCCCTTCCCTTCCATTTCCCTTCCCCTTCCCCATCTCTTCCCTTCCACTTCACTTCCCTTCCCCTTCCCTTCACTTGCACTACCCTTCCCTTCCCATCTCCCTTCCCTTCCCATCTCCCTTCCCTTCCCATCTCCCTTCCTTCCCTTCCCTTCCCTTCCCTTCCCTTCCCTTCCCTTCCCTTCCCTTCCCTTCCCTTCCCTTCCCTTCCCTTCCCTTCCCTTCCCTTCCCTTCCCTTCCCTTCCCTTCCCTTCCCTTCCCTTCCCCATCCCTTCCCTTCCACTTCACTTCCCTTCCCTTCTTTTTCCCCTTGTCTTCCCTTCCCTTCCCCTAACTTTCCGTGGCAGTTCCCTTCCCTGGCACTTCAGTTCCCTTCCCCTTCCGATCTCCCTCCCTTCCCTTCCCCTCCCTTGCACTTCCCTTGCACTTCCCTTCCCTTCCCTTCCCTTCCCTTCCCTTCCCATCCCTTCCCTTCATTTCCCTTCCCTTCCCCTTCCTATTCCCCTTCCCTTCCCCTTCCTATTCCCCTTCCCTTTTCCTTCCTATTCCCCTTCCCTTCCCTTCCCTTCCCTTCCCTTCCCTTCCCTTCCCTTCCCTTCCCTTCCCTTCCCTTCCCTTCCCTTCCCTTCCCTTCCCTTCCCTTCCCATGCACTTCCCCTTCCCATGCACTTCCCTTCCCTTCCCATGCACTTCCCTTCCCATGCACTTCCCTTCACTTCCCTTGTACTGCCCTGCCCTTGTACTGCCCTGCCCTGCCCTGCCCTTCTTTTCCCTGCCCTTCCCTGCCCTGCATTCCCTCTGCCCTTCCCTTCCCTTCCCTTCCCTTCCCATCTCCCTTCCCATCTCCCTTCCCTTCCCATCTCCCTTCCCATCTTCCTTCCCATCTCCCTTCCCATGTCCCTTCCCATCTCCCTTCCCTTCCTTCCTTCCCTTCCCTTCCCTTCCCTTCCTCCCTTCCCTTCCCTTCCCTTCCCTTCCCTCCCCTCCGCTCCCCTCCCCTCCCCTCCCCTTTCCCTCCCTTAATATTTCTTTCTCCCTCCCCTTCCCTTCCCTTCCCTTCCCTTCCCTTCCCTTCCCCTTCCCTTCCCTTCCCTTCCCCTTCCCTTCCCTTCCCTTCCCTTTCCATTTCCCTTCTTATTTCCCTTCCCTTTCCTTCCCTTCCCTTTGTACTTCCCTTCCCTTCCCTTTATATTTCCTTTCCCTTCCCTTCCCTTCCTTCCCTTCCCTTCCCTTCCCTTCCCTCCCTTCCCTTCCCTTCCCTTCCCTTCCTTCCTTTCCCGACCCTTTGTACTTCCCTTCCCTTCCCTTCCCTTCCCCTTCCCTTCCCCTTCCCTTCCCTTCCCTTCCCTTCCCTTCCCTTCCCTTCCCTTCCCTTCCCTTCTCCCTTCCCATTTCCCTTCTTATTTCCCTTCTTATTTCCCTTCCCTTTCCTTCCCTTCCCTTTGTACTTCCCTTCCCTTCTCTTTATATTTCCCTTCCCTTCCCTTCCCTTCCCTTCCCATGTCCATTCCCTTTACCTACTCTTCGTTGGGGAAGTCATGTAGTGTATGGGGAATTAAAAGTGTGAATGCCCCTATTTCAGTTACTTATCCCTGTACAATACAGAAGTCAGGGAATCTGGACCTTCCAGGTTGGGGGGGTGCTCTCCTTTTTTGCCTTGCCGTGGTATCTGGACGGTGCTTTCCTAGCCCTTGCAGAGCAACATACTTGGTCTCAAGAAACAAGTCTGCTGGCAACTTGGCACCCTGGAAAGAATTGAGTCAGATAATGGGACTCATTTCAAAAAATCTCTTGTAAATACTTGTGCCAAAGATCACTGCATTGAGTGGGTTTACCATATTCCCTATCATGCACCAGCCTCTGGTAAAATTGAACAACACAATGGGTTGTTAAAAACTATGCTAAAAGCACTGGGTGGCAGAACATTTGAGCACTGGGAGAAGCATTTTGCAGAAGCCACCTGGTTAGTCAATACCAGAGGATCTATCATACCTGATGGTCCCTAACCAATCCAGTTCCCTACATATCGTAGAGGGAGATAAAGACCCCGTTGTACATGTAAAGAACATGTTAGGAAAGGCAGTTTGGGTTCTTCCAGCTTCTGGAAAGGGCAAACCTCTCCGTGGTACAGTTTTTGCCCAGGGACCAGTGATCCACTTGGTGGGTATGCAAAGGAATGGGGATGTCCAATGTGTACCACAAGGAAACTTGATGCTGGGGGAGTGGAGTTAGTAATTCTATGTATGTATATATATAGCCATGAGTGTGTGATGCATTTTACTCATTATATTACTCATATATTTTAAGCATGAGGTAACGCTGTAGAATAAGGGGTGGAATGTCATGGTTCTACGTTTTTGGGGATTTATTTGGGTTTCAGTATTCCACATCAAAACATCTTGTAGTGTACGGGGGCATTAAAGTGTTCATGCCCCAATCCCAGGTACCTATCCCTGTGCATTACAGCAGTCACGGGATCTGACCCTTCCGGGTGGGGGATGCACTCTCTTACTGCCCTGCAGTGGGTGCTGAGGGTGCTTTCCTGGCCGTTCCAAGCTTTTCAGGTTTGACTCAGTCCCGGGAAATCTCTCCCTCATCTTGTCTGATTTATTAATCTCAATTTCAATTAAATTGCATATATTGTGTTATCTTGTCTTTCGATATTATAGTAAAATAAGTTTTCCTCCATAGATTGTTGGCCGCTGTTCTTTTCCCTCCCTTTTGTTGTGGGACCTGGGTTGGGGGGGGAAGGCAGGGGCCTGTTGCCTCTGTCACGGACGTAGATTGATCTAGTCAACTCTGTGACAGGGGGTTGCTGGGCAGGCCTGTGGGACTGCTGTCCCCTGTCATGGACACAGATCTAAAGATAACTTCATGACACAGGTCTATGTCTCTCCTCTACTCGGGACTCCACATCTGGACACAGTACTCCAGGTAAAGCATCACCAGTGCAGAGTAGAGGGGCAGGATCACCTCTCTCATCCTTCTGGCTATGCTTCTTTTGATGCAGCTCAGGATTAGGTTAGCTTTCTGGGTTTCGAGGACACACTGCTGGCTCATGTCCAGCTTGCCATCCACCATTACCCCCAGGTCTTTTGTGGCAGGGCTGCTTTCAATCCTTTCATCCCACAGTTTTATATTGGCAATGGCGATTCCCTTGAACCACGTGCAAAAGCTTGCACTTGGATTTGTTGAAGCTTAGGAGGTTCACCTGGGCCCACTGCTCATAGCCTGTCTAGGTTCCTCTGAATGGCATCCCATCTGCCTGATGTGTTGACTGCATCCTACAGCTTGCTGTGTCCATGGTTTTACGATATTTGGTTATCAGTATTCCACACCAGAACATCATGTAATGCTCAGGGGGGGTTGACTTCTGATGCTCGAGTTCCCAATTTTTTGTTCGAAGGAGAAGAACTACATTTCCCCAGGAGGGCTTTGCAGTCAGCAAAGAGATGTAACTCTGTGCAAGGTCACCTCATTCCTGCTTCTTCTTCGTCTGCGCTTCACCGTCTGCTTTTCTTCATTCACTCAACTGGACTGCACTTCTCACCTCAGCATTGTGGTGAGGCCTATCTACCATTCAGACACTTGACACTTGTCATTCAGACACTTATTCTCTTGTTTAATCTGCTCAAAAGCCTGCTGCTGCTCAGGACCCCCACACAAAATGATTATTCTTCCGTGTCACCTGATAAAGTGGGTTTACAATGAGGCTGTAGTTTGGAACATGCATTCTCCAAAAACCCACTATGCCCAGAAACGATTGTCTCTCTTTCTTATTAGTGGGCGGAGACATGGCAGTGATTTTGTCGATCACATCTGTCGGGATGTGACAACAGCCATCTTGCCACTTTATACCTAGGAACTGAATTTCCAGGGCAGGTCCTTTCACTTTGCTTCACTTAATAGCAAAACCAGCACGGCGAAGGATCTGGATTATTTGCTCTCCTTTTTCAAAAACTGCCTTTGCTGTGTTGCCCCACACAGTGATGTCATCAATGTACTGTAAGTGTTCAGGAGCACCTCCCTGTTCCAGTGCAGCTTGGATCAGCCCATGGCAAATGGTTGGGCTGTGTTTCCACCCCTGGGGCAAACGGTTTCCAGGTATACTGAATGCCCCTCCATGTGAAAGCAAACTGTGGCTTACATTCTTTGGCCAAAGGGATGGAAAAGAAGGCGTTAGCAATGTCAATGGTGGCATACCATTTGGCCGCTTTTGACTCCAGTTCATACTGGAGTTCTAACATGTCCAGCACAGCAGCACTCAGTGGGGGTGTGACTTCATTCAGGCCACGGTAGTCCACCGTCAGCCTCCATTCTCCACTGGCTTTACGCACTGGCCATATGTGACTGTTAAAAGGCGAGTGAGTTTTGCTGATCACTCCCTGATTCTCTAGTTGACAAATTAACTTATGTATGGGGAGCAAGGAATCCCTGTTGATGCGGTACTGCCACCTGTGCACCGTTTTTTGTGGCTATTGGTACCTGTTGCTCTTCCACTCGTAGCAACCCCACAACAGACGGATCTTTTGATAGGCCAGGCAAAACAGACAGCTGCTTAACACCTTCTGTGTCTACAGCAGCTATTCCAAAGGCCCATCGATACCCTTTGGGATCCTTAAAATATCCCCTCCTGAGGTAAACGATATCAAGTATACATGGAGCCCGTGGGGCAGTCACAATAGGGTGCCTTTGCCAGTCTTTACCAGTGAGGGTGATTTCGGCCTCCAACATAGTCAGCTCTTGGGAACTCCCAGTCACCCCATGAATATAAATTGATTTTGTCCCTTGGTGACTCAAGGGCATTAGAGTGCACTGAGCACCAGTATCCACCAGGGCCTTATATTTCAGTGATTGTGATGTGCCAGGCCATCTAATCCACACAGTCCAATAAACTCTATTATCCCTTCCCCCCCCCCCAGCTGGGGGCAGGGCCCCTCTATTTGTTACCTCTGTTGTCTGCAGCAACTGGAACAATCACCTTTTTGGAGAAGTTCACCTTGGTGGTTGATTTGTCTTGTAATTCTTTTAACCGTGCATGAAGTGCTGGAGTAGGTTGCTTATGCCACTTCTTCATATCTTCTCCATGGTCACGTAGGTAATGCCACAAGGCGAAACGTGACGTTGTCTCACTGTTGTCACTTGTTTGAGCAGGAGGATGTCTTCTTTTGATAGCTGAGACATTGGATGACAGTGGCTGAGAGGAAATCACAGAATCACAGAATCATTAGGGCTTGGAAGGGACCTCCAGAGATCATCGAGTCCAACCCCCCCTGCCAAAGCAGGTTCCCTACACCAGGTTGCACAGGTAGGCATCCAGGCAGGTCTTGAAGATCTCCAGAGAAGGAGACTCCACCACCCTCCCTGGGCAGCCTGTTCCAGTGCTCCGTCACCCTCACTGTAAAGAAGTTCTTGCGCACATTTGTGCGGAACTTCCTATGCTGCAGTTTCCGGCTGTTTCCCCTTGTCCTGTCTCCACTCACCCACTGAAAAGAGTCCGGCCTTGCCATTCTGCCCCCCACACCTCAGATATTTATAGACCTGGATCAGGTCCCCTCTCAGTCTTCTTTTCTCAAGGCTGAACAGACCCAGTTCACTCAGCCTTTCTTCATAGGGGAGATTGCTCCAGGCCCTTCACCATCTTCATGGCCCTCCGCTGGACTCTTTCCAAGAGGTCCCTGTCTTTTTTGTACTGGGGAGCCCAGAACTGGATGCAGTACTCCAGATGAGGCCTCACCAGGGCAGAGTAGAGGGGGAGGATCACCTCCCTCGACCTGCTGGCCACAATCTTTTTAATGCACCCCCAGTATGCCATTGGCCCTCTTGGCCACAAGGGCACACTGCTGGCTCATGGCCAACCTGTCGTCCACACAGGACACCCAGGTCCCTCTCCGCAGAGCTCCCTCCAGCAGGTCATCCCCCAGCCTGTACTGGTGCATGGAATTATTCCTCCCCAGATGCAAGACTCTACACTTGCTTTTGTTAGAACCTCATCCGTTTTTTTTTTGCCCAGCTCTCCCACCTGTCCAGGTCTTGCTGAATGGCAGCACAGCCTTCAGGCGTGTCAGCCAATCCTCCCAAATTTGTATCATCAGCAAACTTGCTGAGGGTGGCCACTATCCCCTCATCAAGGTCATTGATGAAGATGTTGAACAAGATCAGACTCAGCACAGACCCCTGAGGAACACCGCTAGTTACAGGCCTCCAACCGGACTCTGCACCACCAACAATGACCCTCTGCGCTCTGCCAGTCAGCCCAGTTTTCAACCCACCTCACTGTCCACTCATCTATCCCACACTTCTTCAGCTTTGTTATAAGGATGGTCGTGGGGGACAGTATCAAATGCCTTGCTGAAATCAAGGTAGACTACATCCACTGCTCTCCCCCCCATCCACCCAGCCAGAGACAACATCATAGAAGGCGACCTGGTTGGTCAAGCAGGACCTCCCCCTGGTGAACCCATGCTGACTACTCCTGATAACCTCTTCTTCTTCCAGTTGTCTGGAGATAACATCCAGCACAAGCTGTTCCATCACCTTTCCAGGGACAGAGGTGAGGCTGACTGGCCTATAATTGCCTGGGTCTTCCTTCTTGCCTTTTTTGAAGACCGGGGTGACGTTGGCTATCTTCCAGTCTTCAGGCACCTCCCCTGCCCTCCAAGACTTCTCAAAGATGACAGAAAGCGGTTCAGCAATCACCTCTCCCAGCTCCCTCAGCAACCGTGGATGAATCCCATCGGGTCCCATGGATTTGTGAACATTGGTGTTGCCTAGGCGCTCCTGGACCACCTCTTCCCTGACAGAAGGGAGGTCTTCCATTCCCCAGATCCTCTCACTAACCTCCAGGGTCTCAGATTCCCGAGGGGGAGCTTTTTCACTGAAGACAGAAGAAAAGAAGGCATTCAGTATCTCCACCTTCTCAGCATCCCCTGTTACCAAGAACACCCCCGTCACTTAGCAGGGGAGCCACAATTCTTCCTAGTCTTCCTTTTACTGTTAATGTACTTGAAAAAAACCTTTTTTATTATCCTTTATCCCCTTTGCCAGATTTAATTCCAGGCGGGCTTTAGCCTTCCCTGCAGACCTGACAACATTCCTGTATTCTTCCCAAGTAGTCAGACCCTTTTTCCACATTTCATGGGCCTTCTTCTTTCCTTTGAGTTTGTGCACGAGCTCCTTGCTCATCCACACAGGTCTCCTGCCACCCTTTCCCGATTTCCTCCTCACAGGGACGCACTGATCCTGAGCTTGAAAGAAGAGCTGCTTAAATGCCAACCATCTCTCACAGGGCCCCCTTGCCTTCCAACACCCTAGCCCATGAGATAGCTCCAAGTAGGTCCCGAAAGAGATCGAAGTTGGCTCTCCTAAAGTCCAGATAGAAATCCTACTTTTTGCTTTACTTCTTCCACTCAGGATCTTGAACTCCACCATCTCGTGGTAACTACAACCCAAGCTGCCCCCGACCTTTACTTCCCTGACAAGCCCTTCTCTATTAGTGAGAATAAGGTCCAGCAGTACCCCCTCTCTCCTCGTCGATTCCTCAACCACCTGCATCAGGAAGTTGTCTTCAACACATTGCAGGAACCGTCTGGACCGCGCATGCCTGGCCACATTGCTTTTCCAGCAAATATCTGGATAATTGAAGTCCCCCATAAGCACCAGCGCCTGGGATCGTGACGCTGCTTCCAATTGTTTGTGGAAGGCCTCATCAACCTCCTCCTCCCGATCAGGGGGCCTGTAGCACACACCCACAACGGTGTCAGCCATACCAGCCCGCCCCTTGATTCTTACCCACAAGCTCTCCACTGCTACACCGCTCTCCCCCAGGTGGAGTTCAATAAATTCAAGCTGCTCTCTTACATAAAGAGCAACTCCACCACCCTGCCTCGCCGGCCGATCTTTCCTAAAAAGCACATAGTCCTCCATGACAATATTCCAGTCATGTGAGCTGTCCCACCACGTCTCCGTGATCTCAATGAGATCGTAGCCATGTGACCGCACGCAGATCTCCAACTCTTCCTGTTTATTTCCCATACTGCGCGCATTAGTGTATAGACACTTCAGGGAAGCAGCATTCCCCTGCCACACTCCATCCCTTCAAACTCTACCCTCGTCACCCATCAAGTTCACTTTTGAACCTCGAACTACCTGCACAACCTCAGCAGTCCTCATTTTGTCCCCTTCCCCCTTCTTACCTAGTTTCAAATCAAGTTGATCAGCTCTTCAAGTAGGCTGTTTAGGGAATTCTGTTCCTCATTGGATGTATCTGTTATCACCATGGATTCATCAGCATCAGGCATGATTGATAGTTTGTTTATGATATCTTCTTGTTTGTTCTCCATTCTATCCAGCTCTTCAGCTACTTTTTCAATAGCTGAAACAAAAGCTCGTAGAGGGCTTAAATGTAACTCAAAATCTTGAAGTTTATTAACTGTATGGGAACAACTGAGTCACGGCCTGAACCTCTGATTGATCACCTGAGGTGAGCCATGAGTCAGCCAGAGGAGCACAGGTGAAGGCAATTTACCTGTGCTGCTGGAAGGGGGGGAGCCTGGCTGCACCTCTCCTAGACCTATTGAAGAGCTGGCTACCAGGAAGGAAGGATTTTTTCTGGAGATTGCCTCTGTTGGTGTTTTGTCGTGAGCCCAGCCGAAAGGTAAACCTCCCATTTTATTCTCATTTGTAATCATTGTCTACTTTGTCTAACTCTCTTGACTGTATTGTGATTTGTAACATTTTGGTATCCGTTGATTATACAATTAACCAATTCATTTATAAGGGGTCTTCTTTCCCCTCTGCCATACATAGCTGCAAATGTACTGGCGTACCTTTCTTGTGCAGTCTTTGTGAATGTACGCCACGTGTTTGGTGTACACCTGGCTCTCTCAGGGTCATGTTCTTGGTCTGGCTCATCAGGAATGAAATCGGGGCTATGTAGTGTTTTCACCACAGCACATTCTCTCAAATAACGGATGCCTTCTTCCATATCAGCCTATTTCTTCTTCTCAGGCATCAGATCGTCTTTGAAGGGGTATCTTTCTTTTACAGCTAACAACATCTGCTTCCACAGGGTAAAGGCCTGATTCTGGCATGTACTAATGTCTCTGTCAATGGCTGAGTCCCTAGCAATGCCACCCAGTTGGCGAGCTTCTCTACTATCTAGCCACACACTGTTGGCCCTATTGTCTCAGCATTCGAAGTAACCAAGTAGCAATAGGCTCATTTGGATGACGTGAAAAGTCTTTTCTCAGACTTGGAATTTCATTCTTTTTCAGAGATAAATCAACAAAGCTAACAATATCTTGCTCACCTCTTGCTCTTCCAGGACTTCTTGCCCTCATAGGTGTTGGTGACCATGGTCTTACTGAGGGCCCCTCCCCTGGACTCAGAGGTGCTTCTCCTGGACCTCGGAGCCACTCCTCTGGACCTCTTCCTTCCTTTTTCTTTTCTTCTGAGTCGAGATTTGCTTTGTTTTCCGTCCTCTTACAGGGGCAACTGACATCAATTGTGGTGCCTCCTGTGGTTGATCAGGTTGGTCAGTTCCAATGCTCTCATCTTCCAGCTCAGCTTGGAGCTTGTTTCGTTTCATTATGACAGTATCTATCTCAGATTGGAGGGTGTTTTGTTGAGATTGAAGATTGTTGAGTTTGGATTGCAGGGAGTCTCTTTCAATTCGGAGGGCATCTCTCTCAGATCGGAGTTTTTTCCTCTGGAGCAGGAGACTCTCTCGTTCATTTTGAACTGTTTCCCCGAGACTCTCCCTTTCAATTTCACAAGCTCTCTCTCTCTCCAGGTTAGTATTGAATAAGGCCCGATAAGTGTTAGCCAGGGCCCCAAATCATTTGTGCCTCCTCAGAACTGCCCAAGCCGCAACATTCCTGCCTTAAATAGCTGTTTAGACTCTCAGGGTCTTTCAGGTGTTCTGGAGTAAAGTTCTGTGAGACTGAAGATTTTCATCTGTGTAAAGTCTCTCCCAGACCTCTCCACACTCCCTGCCACTCAGTATTCTCTGGTTTTTGGGGAGGACATCCTCAAGATATAATAAATACTAATACTGAGCGAAACGATGAGCAGTACATTCAGGGAGATTAATAGCGTGACTAGGTGTTCATTCAAAAACTGCACTACAGGCTGAAAGGTGAGACTGGAAACCTTAAAAATCCCCAGTCCTCTAAAATTGACAGCTGTTTCTGGAATTGTATGCCGTATTGAACGAACGTGCCAGGTCCATATTTCCTCCCATGTTTTCAATTGATTGGTATATGTCGATTGCTCCATAGAGCTTGGTGGCATGCTTACTTAATGCCCAGTATGTTTTGAGCATTAGGAAAGAATAAGCAGTAGCATGCAGGCCCTTTAAGAGTCAGTTTCACTACAGAATGCATTTTTTTTAATTTTTTTTTTTTTTTTTCACAGCGGCAAGATAGTAAAGCTCAGAGTTTACAAATATCCTAGGATATTGGCAGTCTGCTGGAGTTTTCAAGGTCATGTTTTCAGAGAGTAGCAGTGAAACAGATAAGCTTTCCCAATGAAGCTCTCCGAGAGCAGAGAGTCTAAACAGATAGAAAGCAACTGTTGCCTGCTTTCTCCACCAAAAATATCGACGGTTTATGGGCTGGTCCGGCCCAGTTCCGTGACCAGCAGGGTGGAGGGAACTGTGGATCCGCGCCTCTGGGAAAGGGGAAACAGGGGACCCCAAAATACTTGGAAACAACAGCACTAATCTGAGGTGGAACAAATGATTTTACTAAATATAGTATTAGTAATTTACTAAATATAGTATTAGTAAAATACAATGAGAGAGAGAGTCTGTCTGAATTGTGTAGACCTCACTGCAATGCTGGGGGTGAGAACTGCAGTCCATATGAGTGACTGAAGAACAGACGGCGAAGTGCAGATAGCGAAGAGCAGGCGAAGAAGAAGGATCAGGTAACCTTGCACGGAGTTATATCTCCTTGCTGACCGCAAAGTCTCCTGGGGAAATGTAGTTCTTCTCTGTGGGGACGAACATGCTTTTGACTCCAGTTCATACTGGAGTTCTAACATGTCCGGCACAGCAGCACTCAGTGGGGGTGTGACTTCATTCAGGCCACAGTAGTCCACCGTCAGCCTCCATTCTCCACTGGCTTTACGCACTGGCCATATGTCATGGTTCTATGTTTTTGTTTATTGTTTCTTCTTTTTGGGCTTCAGTATTCCACATCAATTTTCCTCCCTTCCTTCCTTCCCATTTTTGTGGGACTGGGGTGGGGGGGGGAGGGCAGAGGCCTGTCGCCCCTGTCACAGACATAGATTGATGTGGTCAACTCTGTCACAGATTTTTTGGCGCCCAACGTGGGGGCTCGACTGCTTTTTAGCTTTTAGAACGAATCCCTTTTTCTCTCTGCTCTTAGAGAGCTTCGTTAAGGAGCATTATCAGTAGTTCAGGTTTCTGTGCTGGAAAACCTGACCTTGAAAGATTAGGCGTACTGCCAGTGTTCTGGGATATTTGTAAACTTTGAGCACTACTTAGTCTGAGTAGTGCCTTTTTTCCTTTTTTTTTTCCCTCCTCTTGGTAGCTTCAATTCATTAACCCTTTTTTAGCAAGCACCAGCAATGAACCCACTCGTTATCCTGGGGGTGCTGGGTAAAGGATTAAAAGCAATGGTGTTAGTCACAACGTACTGGCCAATAATCCATCTCACACTTATGTGTTGTGGAATTGCATTCATATATAACTACCTGAGGACACTGATGGAGACGCCTATGTTTTAACTAGTTGCAATGTGTTATGATTTGAATTTTGACATTTACATCCCAGAAGGAATGGGTAATTTCACAAACAACTACATCCCAGAAGGAATGGCTAAATTCACAAACAACTACATCCCAAATGGAATAGCTAATTTTAAAAACAACACGATGTTCAGACCAGTCTCCGGGTTTTCTTCTCGGTTTGTCAAACGTTTTTTGAATCCTGAATTAATACCCATGTTGTTGTGTTGTTTGTGTCATTAATTTTCCTGAATGTATTCCTATACATTCGTATTAAGGGAAAGGAGTCTCTTCCAACCAGAGAATGATGATTGGCAGGGAATATGGAGAGGTTTAGGAAAGGTTTTAGAAGCATGGGGACCCGCAGTGTCATGGGATTTTACTCTTGAACACCTGTGGGATCCTGAGAAACTAAGCCAGTATTTGAGTCAGGGACTATGCGGCTTACATAAATCTAAGGAGGTACAACTGATTTGGGGTTTGGCTTGTGCTTACCGTGCCCTATATAATACCATTCTGAAGAGAGAGAGTTTCCGAGCTGAGGTTCAAGCCAAAGGGGAAAATCCCCAAGTCAAATCTAATCAATCACAGGAGACACCAGTAACAATTCCGGTTGCTCCCGTGGAGGGCAAGAAATGGAAACGAGTGTCTTCGCGTCTGGAACGAAAAAGAGAAGAAGAGGAGGAGGAGGAGGAAGATCCAGGCGAGGGGCCCTCCTCAGTACCACCACCATCGCGAAAGGCAAAAGGGAAAACTAAGAGACGTGCAGAAGAGTGTGATGAAGAGGAAGTCTCTATTACTACTCGCCCGCCTCTAAAGATGACTGAAATCCAAGGTTCAAGAAAGGAGTTTACACGGCGCCCGAATGAAAGTCTTGTTTCCTGGTTGGTTCGCTGTTGGGACAGTGGGGCCCATAGCTTGTCTCTGGATGGTAATGAAGCTTGCCAACTAGGTGCCATTGCAAGAGATCCAGCTATTGATAGAGGAATTAGTCGATGTTCGGATGAGGCTACCTCCCTCTGGGAACGAGTGTTAACAGCCGTGAAGGAAAAGTATCCCTTCAAAAATGGCTTGAAGATTGCGATGAAAAAATGGGATACAGCTGAAAAGGGTATCCAGTATTTGAGGGAAATAGGTGTGGTGGAAATGCTGTATGACCCTAACTTTGTTCCTAACCACCCACAACAAAACCGCGACCCTGAAAAGGTGAGGACAATGCCTGAGATATGGCAGAAAATCGTGACAACAGCACCGGACAAATATGCCGCTACACTAACGTCAGCATGTGACAGATACCAAGAACAACAGAGAACGCCCTTAGTTTATGAATTAATTGTTACGCTCCAAAACTACGAACAATTGCTGTCCCCAATCCATGCTGCTGTTGCTGCTATATCAAAAATGATGGAGCAAGTGTCTCAACTGATTAACCGTGACAAACCTGTAGCAGTATCAGAAACGCTTGATCAAGATCAGGATAATCAAATGAGTCTAGCGAAGGAGGTGAAGGAGATGATGAAATGTATGCAAGCCCACTTAACTAAAGACGATGAACCTTCCTTCTCACGTGCACCATCTAAGATCTCAGTTGTTAGAAGCAAACGCTCTCCAGCTCAAGTAAGGGATAATACACCGCGAATTGTCTTATGGTATTACCTACGTGACCATGGAGAAGACATGAGGAAGTGGCACCGTGAACCTACTGCTGTACTGCGAGCCCGGGTGAAAGAATTACAAGGCAGATCAACCACCAGTGCAGTTGCTCCAGTTACCACAGGTAATGAATAGGGGGGCCCTACCCTCAGTCGGGGGGGGAAAGGGATAATAGAGTATATTGGACTGTGTGGATTCGATGGCCTGGCACATCAGAACCACTGAAATATAAGGCACTGGTGGACACTGGTGCACAGTGCACTCTGATGCCCTCGAGTCATGAAGGGACAGAATCAATCCATGTTTCTGGAGTGACCGGGGGCTCTCAAGAATTGACTGTGTTGGAGGCCGAGATAAGCCTCACTGGTAAGGACTGGCAAAAACATCCTATTGTGACGGGCCCAGGGGCTCCATGTATACTAGGTATTGATTATCTCAGAAGGGGATATTTTAAGGATCCTAAGGGGTATCGATGGGCCTTTGGAATAGCTGCTGTGGACAAAGACAACATTAAGCAGCTGTCTGTTTTGCCTGGCCTGTCAGAAGATCCATCTGTTGTGGGGTTGCTACGAGTAAAAGAGCAACACGTACCGATTGCTACAAAAATGGTGCACAGGTGTCAGTACCGCACCAACAGGGATTCTTTGCTCCCCATTCATAAGTTAATTCGTCAACTAGAGAGCCAGGGAGTGATCAGCAAAAGTCACTCGCCTTTTAACAGCCCCATATGGCCAGTGCGTAAAGCTAGTGGAGAATGGAGGCTGACGGTGGACTACCGTGGCCTGAATGAAGTCACACCCCCACTGAGTGCTGCTGTGCCGGACATGTTAGAACTCCAGTATGAACTGGAGTCAAAAGCGGCCAAATGGTACGCCACCATTGACATTGCTAATGCCTTCTTTTCCATCCCTTTGGCCAAAGAATGTAAGCCACAGTTTGCTTTCACATGGAGGGGCATTCAGTATACCTGGAACCGTTTGCCCCAGGGGTGGAAACACAGCCCGACCATTTGCCATGGGTTGATTCAAACTGTATTGGAACAGGGCAGTGCTCCTGAGCACCTGCAGTACATTGATGACATCATTGTGTGGGGCGATACAGCAGAAGAAGTCTTCACAAAAGGAGAGAGAATGATCCGAATTCTTCTGAGTGCTGGTTTTGCTATTAAGCGAAGCAAAGTGAAAGGACCTGCCCAGGAGATTCAGTTCCGAGGTATAAAGTGGCAAGATGGCCGTCGTCACATCCCAACAGATGTGATCGACAAAATCACTGCTATGTCTCCACCCACTAGCAAAAGAGAGACTCAATCTTTTCTGGGTGCAGTGGGCTTTTGGAGAATGCATGTTCCAAACTACAGCCTCATTGTAAGCCTCCTTTATTATGTGACGCGAATGAGAAATGAGTTTACATGGGGCCCTGAGCAGCAGCAGGCTTTTGAACAGATTAAACAGGAGATAGCCTGTGCCGTGGCCCTAGGGCCAGTACGAACGGGACAGGGTATAAAGAACATCCTCCATACTGCTGCTGGAGAGAACGGTCCCACTTGGAGTTTGTGGCAAAGAGCCTCAGGAGACACTCGAGGCCGACCCCTGGGATTCTGGAGTCGGGCATACAGAGGGTCTGAAGAGCGCTACACTCCAACTGAGAAGGAGATCTTAGCTGCTTATGAAGGGGTTCGGGCTGCTTCCGAAGTAGTCGGTACTGAAACACAGCTCCTTCTGGCACCTCGACTGCCAGTGCTGAACTGGTTGTTTAAAGGAAAGGTTCCCTCCACCCATCATGCTACTGATGCCACTTGGAGTAAGTGCACTGATTACACAACAAGCATGGATGGGGAACCTCAGCCGTCCAGGAATCCTAGAGGTCATCATGGACTGGCCTGAAGGTAAAAAGTTTGGAACACCACCAGGAGAAGAACTATCACGTGCTAGAGAAGCTCCACCATACAATGAACTACCAGAGAATGAAAAGAAGTATGCCCTGATCACAGATGGATCGTGTCGTATTGTGGGAAAGCATCGCAGATGGAAAGCTGCTGTGTGGAGCCCCACACGACAAGTTGCAGAGGCCACTGAAGGGAAAGGAGAATCAAGCCAATTTGCAGAGGTAAAGGCTGTCCAACTGGCTTTAGATGTCGCTGAACGGGAGAGGTGGCCAATGCTCTATCTTTACACTGACTCATGGATGGTAGCAAATGCCTTATGGGGGTGGTTACAGCAGTGGGAGCAAAATAACTGGCAAAGAAGGGGTAAACCTATTTGGGCTGATGTCCTATGGAAAGATATTGCTACCCGAACAAAAATTATGGTTATAAAGGTGGGCCATGTAGATGCGCATGTGCCCAAGAGTTGGGCTACTGAAGAACAGCAAAATAACCATCAGGTAGATCGAGCTGCCAGAATTGAGGTGGCTCAAGTAGACCTGGACTGGCAGAACAAGGGTGAATTATTTCTTGCTCGGTGGGCCCATGAGACCTCAGGTCATCAAGGGAGAGATGCAACATACAAATGGGCTAGAGACCGAGGGGTGGACTTAACTATGGATGCCACTGCACAGGTTATTCATGACTGTGACACATGTGCCATCATCAAACAAGCCAAGAGGATGAAACCTCTGTGGGAGGAAGGGCGATGGCAAAAGTACAAATATGGGGAGGCATGGCAGGTTGATTATATCACCTTGCCACGATCTCGCAATGGTAAGCATTATGTGCTTACTATGGTGGAGGCAACCACTGGGTGGCTCGAAACATATGCAGTACCCCATGCTACCGCTCGAAACACCATACTGGGTCTCGAGAAACAAGTCCTGTGGCGACATGGCACCCCAGAAAGGATTGAGTCAGATAATGGGACTCATTTCAAAAATTCTCTTGTAAATACTTGGGCCAAAGATCATGGCATTGAGTGGATTTACCATATTCCCTACCATGCTCCAGCCTCTGGTAAAATTGAACGATACAATGGATTGTTAAAAACGATGCTAAAAGCACTGGGTGGCGGAACATTTAAGCACTGGGAGAAGCATTTGGCAGAAGCCACCTGGTTAGTCAATACCAGAGGATCTATTAATCGTGATGGTCCTAACCAATCCAGTTCCCTACATATCGTAGAGGGAGATAAAGACCCCGTTGTACATGTAAAGAACATGTTAGGAAAGGCAGTTTGGGTTCTTCCTGCTTCTGGAAAGGGCAAGCCTCTCCGTGGTACAGTTTTTGCCCAGGGACCAGGATCCACTTGGTGAGTAATGCAGAAGAATGGGGATGTCCAATGTGTACCACAAGGAAACTTGATGCCGGGGGAGTGCAGTTACTAACTCTATGTATATGTATATAGCCGTGTGTGTGTAATGCATTGTAATCATTTTTTGTTTGTTTGTATATATGTATATATATATATATTAAGCATGATGTAACAATGTAGAATAAGGGGTGGAATGTCATGGTTCTATGTTTTTGTTTTTTGTTTCTTGTTTTTGGGTTTCAGTATTCCACATCAAAACATCATGTAGTGCACGGGGCATTAAAGTGTCACTGCCCCAATTCCAAGTACCTATCCCTGTACATTACAGCAGTCACGGGATCTGACCCTTCCGGGTGGGGGAGGCGCTCTCTTGCTGCCTTGCAGTGGGTGCTGGAGAGTGCTTTCCTAGCCGTTCCAAGCTTTTCAGGTTTGAATCGGTCCCGGGAACTCTCTCTCTCTCTTATCTTGTCTGATTTATTAATCTCAATTTCAATTAAATTGTACATATTGTGTTATTTTGTATTCCGATATTATAGTAAAATAAGTTTTCCTCCATAGATTGTTGCCGCTGTTCTTTTCCTCCCTTCCTTCCTTCCCATTTTTGTGGGACTGGGGTGGGGGGGGAGGGCAGAGGCCTGTCGCCCCTGTCACAGACATAGATTGATCTGGTCAACTCTGTGACACCATATGGGGTGAGTGAGTTGTGCTGATCACTCCCTGGCTCTCTAGTTGACGAATCAACTTATGAATGGGGAGCAAGGAATCCCTGTTGGTGCGGTACTGCCGCCTGTGCACCATTTTTGTGGCTATCAGTACCTGTTGCTCTTTTACTCGCAGCAACCCCACAACAGACGGATCTTCCGACAGGCCAGGCAAAACAGGCAACTGCTTAACACCTTCTGTGTCTACAGCAGCTATTCCAAAGGCCCATCGATACCCTTTGGGATTCTTAAAATATCCCCTTCTGAGGTAATCAATACCAAGTACACATGGAGCCCCTGGGCCAGTCACAATAGGGCGCCTTTGCCAGTCTTAACCAGTGAGGGTGATTTCGGCCTCCAACATAGTCAGCTCTTGGGAACTCCCAGTCATCCCATGAATATAAACTGATTTTGACCCTTGGTGACTTGAGGGCATCAGATTATCTTTGAAGGGGTATCTTTCTTCAGCAGCTAACAACATCCGCTTCCAGAGGGTGAAGGCCTGGTTCTGGCATGTACTAATACCTCTGTCAATGGCTGAGTCCCTAGCAATGCCACCCAATTGGCAAACTTCTCTACTATCTAGCCACACACTGTTGGCCCCATTGTCCCAACATCGAAGTTAACAAGTGACAATAGGCTCATTTGGGTGATGTGAGAAATCTTTTCTCAGACTTCGAATTTCATTCATTTTCAGAGATCAATCAACAAGGGTGTATAATCAATAGATATCAAGATGTTATAACCACAATATAATTGTATAATCAATAGATATCAAGATGTTATAATCACAATATAATCAAGAGAGTCAGGCAAAGTAGACAACGATCACAAAAAGAGAATAAGTGGAAGAACTTATCCTTCGGTTGAGCTCACAACAAAACACCAAGAGAGGTGATCTCCAGAAGAGATCCTTCCCCACTGGTAGCCAGATCTTAAATAGGTTTAGGAGGGGTGCAGCCTGGCTCCACCCCTTCCAGCAGCACAGGTGAATTGCTTTCACCTGTGCTCCTCTGGCTGACTGATGGCTCGCCTCAGGTGATTAATCAGAGGTTCAGGCCGTGACTCAGCAGTTCCCATACACTGCACCCCTTCATGGCAAGAAACAATGATCAGGTTAACTAAAGGGTAAGCTTTCCCTAATACAGAGATCCGGTATATCGCGACGCTTATACAATTTTATCGCGACGTGTGTTGGTACAATTCAAGACGAGTGATGATTAGTGGATGTCCATACTCTTCTATGGGCCAGTGCTCGATGATGTGACTGGAGGCATGAGGTCCTGAGGTGCAAGTCCATTCTATGTTCCATCAGTCCCATGCAGACCATCACCGGGTATTGTACGTGATCTGACAGCAACACTGGAACGCTTGATGGCATTTTGCTCCTTCCGGTGATCCTGAAGGCTCACAGACTCACAGGGAGAAATACAGATGTTTCACAGGTACCAGGAGGGGAAGGTCTGCTCTCCAGGGCAAGATACAGGCTGTATTTCTATCTTGGGTCAACACTTCCGCTTGTACTGGGGCATGTCCTGGCCGCCTCTACCACACCTTTTGGCAAGATATCTGCGGCTGCATAACGATATCAGGCACCAAAGGAGATGTCCTGATCCGCCACAGGGACACGATGGGGGTCCCTTTAGCAATAAAGATCAAAGTGCTGACCACAATATCAGTAGGCCATGTACCTATTACTGGAGGGACTACTGAGCCTCCCACCTCCAATAGTCTCTCAAGGTCTTTCATTCAGGTCCCGCAGGGTTTCATACAGTCTTTCGTCCACCCCTGCAAGGACTGGGAGTCTGTATTCAGGGCAGCCTTAAGAATACCATTATAACGTTCGATGAGGCCTGCCCCCGTTGGATTATATGGCAGGTGGAATCGCCATTCGATGTTATTTTCTTCTGCCCAGCGCTGTATCATTGCACCAGTAAAATGAGTCCCTTGGTCGCTCTCGATGACTTGAGGTGTCCCGTAGGCAGACATCAGTTTAGTGAGTGCCTTGATGGTATATGCCTGGTTTGCTTTCGGTACTGGATAGGCCTGCAGTATCCCACTTGCAGTGTCGACTCAGGTCAGGGCGTATCTTGCCCCTTCGGAACGAGCCCGATGTAATAGACCTGCCATCGCTGGAGAGGATTGTGTCCCCTAGCAAGATGGGCTGTTGTTTCGGGCAACGATCTCGGTCTCATCTTGGAGCAAGCGTCGCAATCCTGGCATGCCTGGACGATATCAGATAGTTGTATGGGCAGTCCCCATGCTTTAGCAGCTGCCCACATTGTCTTTTGTCCAGCATGCCGTAGCTTCAGATGCAACCAGCGGGCGATGTTCTCAGATGGTGAATTCTCAATCCATCGAACTCGGGCCAGTGTGTCAGCTTCATCGTTTCCCGGTGACTGTAGGGGCTGATGACCAGAAACATGGTAGACACGTACAGTCCTGTGTTTGACCGTATTCCATATATATAACCACATGTCTTTGCCCCAGATCGGTCGGGCGTGGATAGTCCATTCCTGGGTGGCCCACTGTGCAATCCAAAGGGTGAGCCCCTGGTACACAGCCCAACTATCTGTGCAGATGTTCAGGATACCATCACCGGGTTCCTTGGTTATAACCATCCACACGGCCCGCAGTTCTGCCCATTGGCTGCTCTGACCATCCCCTTCATCAAATCAGATTGTCTCGGTGGAAGGATGGTATGCTATTGCTCTCCACTTGCTCCGGTTGCCCTTGCTGGACCCATCTGTGTACCAGGCATCTTCAGGGATAGGATATTTTCCGTCCTGAACGGGACTCTTCTCTGGTGGAGCGACCACTATTTCTTTTGGTGCATCACTGTGATATGTCACTGGGCCTAGGATCTTCTGGAGTTCCTCTTTCAAGGATGATGAAAACAGACTGCTCCATCATGCCACTGTTTGTGCTTGGGCCACCCCTGTCTTAGGAAGGTGGGTCAGATCTTTCACCCACCCCTGAATTGGCAGAGTGGTCTTGACTATAACTGCAGCTGTTTGAGTTATTGGCTCTGCTGCCTGTAATGCCGAATAGGCAGCCAATAACTGTTTTTCAATCATACTGTACCTTTCTTCTGCTCCATGCCAAACCTGAGACCAGAAACCAATGGGGATCTGAACAGAACTATGGCGTTGCCACAGGCCCCAACTGAAGCCGTCTTGAGTAACATGAACATCCAACTTGGCTGGGAGGGTAGGATCGAATACACCCAATGCCTGTGCTTGTTTAACTGCCAGTTTTGCTTGCTGGAAAGCATCCTGTTCGGTTTTCCCCCAGTCCCATAGCTGCCCCTTTTTTGTGAGTCTGTATAGTGGCCTTAGCAGCTGTGCTAGGTGAGGTATAAAGGAACGCCAGTAACCCAATATACCTAGAAACTCTTGCAGCTGCTTTGATGTTGTAGGGACTGGGAACGCCTGAACCTTATCTATAACAGCACTGGGTAGCACTTTGGTCTTTCCTGACCAAACCACCCCCAGGAATGTTACGGACAGGCCTGGACCTTGCACCTTTTGGGGATTTATAGCCCATCCCCTCTGTTGTAAATAGGCAGTTAATGAATCTGCTGCCTGTCCTACTGCCTCCAGTGAGTTGGATGTCAGCAGGAGATCATCATTATAATGATATAGGTTAACATCATCAGGTTTTCTCCAATCAGCCACATCACGTGCCACTAGATTGTGACAATACGTTGGTGAATGCACGTACCCCTGTGGCAGGACCTGAAAGGTCCACTGCCTGCCTCCCCATGTAAACGCAAACTGATCTTGCGATTCCTCAGCAATTGGGATACTGAAGAATGCATTTGCTAGATCTAGGACACAATGATAGGTTTTTATCTCCCTACTCAATGTGTCCATTAGGGAGGCAATATTGGGTACGGCTGCATGAATAGGCAGCGTGACCTTATTTAATTCTCTGTAATGTACTGTCATCCTCCATGTGCCATCCGACTTTCGCACCGGCCCTATGGGGGAGTTATATGGGTTGTGTGCAGGTCTTATAATGCCCACTTTTTCTAATTCCTGCACCGTTCTCGATATTTCATCTTGCCCACCCGGGAGTCTATACTGTCTGACATTAGTAATCTGGCACGGTTTCAGCAGGCAAACAGGCTCATGTTTCGCATGGCCTCTTAATATTGCCTGCACCGCCCAGATACTGATACATCTTTGTAGAAGTCTGAACTCTCCCACAGTTGTTTGGAGAGCCAGACCCCATAGAATGTCTATGCCCAGGATGTATTCTTGGACTGGGGCAATAGACACCTTGTACTCCCGGGGTGGGAGACGCCCAACCCCCAATTTTAACCATGTTTAGGTGACAGGAATCGTCTGTCCCCCAAAACCACCAATCATCACTCTGTCGCCATCAAATTTTCCTGGATCTCCATAGATAATTGATGTTTCTGCTCCCGTGTCTACCAATGCCATCACTCTCTGAATATTTTTTCGGGACCAATAAATCATTAATTCTACATAGGGCCTCCGGTCCCATCAGGAGGCCCTACGGGGACTAACATCCCTTGTCACTCCATGAATTGTGCTAGGGCCAATTCTTTTGCTTCCGACGGCTCAGGCATTGTGGCTCGAGACATCTGAGGTGGTTTTTTTTTTCCTATTTGGAACAATAAAATCTTCTAGGTTCCATGTTGTTGTTGGAACCCTCTCTATAGCTCACAGCCTTGATTTCTTAGGGTAGCTCTGGAATTTTTGATTGTCCTTTAGTTGTCTCCAGAGCTGGAGAAGGACATGGTTGGGCTGGCGGTCGATCTTAGCAAATAGGACCCCAGCCCGAATTAAATCATTAAACATTTATTTTCGGGATACCCTTATGGGTCCCAATGGAGGAGCTCGAGTAGCCAGCATTTTGATTTTATTTACCGACAGGACCTCTGCTTCCTCCAAAAACTGAATATTGCGCCTAGTCTGCAGGCGTTCTGTTTCTCCCAGGTCGGCAACTAACTGGGCAGCCTGCTGGACTACGGCTTCTGATGCTACAAGGGGATTTAATATGGAGACTAGGGTGCCGTACAGATGGGAGGGAGCTTGCTGTAAAATTAAATCTCTCATCCCTGCTGAAAATTTAACCATATCAGGGCCATCAAATGTGTCTTCATAGATAGCCTCTCTTACACCCAGTTCACGGATATAATTTTGAAGGTCCTCCATGAAGGACCACATGCCTGTATGTAAAGGTATGTCCGATTTATTCGACCTTACCATACGGCAGGCCGCCATTAACCATTCTAGTATAGAATGGTTTTCATCACGATATTGATTACCCACGTATAACCTCTGTCTGAGAGCAGGATGGACAGTCATGGTGGCCAACTTAGCTATTTCTGGGCCATTCACCAAAACACTTTCTGCCCCAGAATCCCCTAGTCTCAATAACCAAGCCGGCACACTTTCTCTAGGCTTCTGCCGAAATCGTTGTACTAAGTCCATCAATTCTGTTGCCGTGTATGGCTGAGCTGTTACATGTAAATGAGTCTGGGCAGGGGGCCATTGATCAGGTGGCACCCCTGCCGGTCTGTCCTGTACTTTTTTTGTTTTCTGGGTTATGACAGGACGGACTTCCAGTGGATCAGTCAGAATTGGACACTCAAGGTCTGATTTGGATTTCTTGTTCTCCTGATCAACCAAGTCTGTTGATTCAGGAGTCTGGTCATCATTTATTGAAATGTTACTAATTTGGCCTACAGGAAGATGTAGAATTGGCTTCTTCCCTGTTAAAACGCCATGTTCGTGCTCCACCTTTTCAATGCTGTCTTTCAAAAGCTGATTTTCAGTTTCTAAAGTATTATTTCTTATATCCGCATGATTTAAGGCACTTAATAATGGCCATGCCACCATGGAGGCAGCCAGTTGTCTTTCTTTAGTAATGAGGACATCCTTGCCAAGGCCTTGAAAATAGTCCGCCATGCGATATGGGGAGATATTGCCCATAACACGTAAGGGACCCCATTTTTCAATGATAGCAGCTAACTCATAATAGGGCGATCCCTCAAATCCTGGGATCTGCCCTGGAATGCTGGTGCTTCTCGTAGACCTCGGAGCCACTCCTCTGGACCTCTTTCCTCCTCTTTCTTCTGTTCTGAGTTGAGATTCTTTTCGTTTTCTGTCCTCTTACAGGGGCAACTGACAACAACTGTGGTGCCTCCTGTGGTTGATCAGGTTGGTCAGTTCCAGTATTCTCACCCTCTAGCTCTGCTTCGAGTCTGTCTTGTTCGACTATGAGATTATTTAGTTCAGATTTGGAGGGTGTCTCGCTCAGTCTGGAGGGTGTCGAGTTTGGATTGGAGGGAGTCTCGCTTGGATTCAAAGTCATCTCGTTGAGATTGGAGATTCCTTCTCTCAGCTCGGAGATTCTCCCCTTCGGCTTGGAGACTCTCTCTTTCGATTTGGAGACTCTGTTTCTGAACTAGGAGACTCTCTCTCCGGACCTGGAGATTCTCCCTCTCGGCTCAGGGTCTCTCCTGGAAACTCTCCTTCTCAACCTGGAGATTCTTCCTCCCAGCTCTCAGACACTCTCTCAATTTCACAAACTCTCACCCTTTTAGGATACTATTGAATGAGGCCCGATAAGCATTAGCCAGGCCCCAAATCATTTGTGCCTCCTCAGATCTGCCTGAGCCACAACATTCCTGTCTCAAATAAATGCTTAAGCTTTCAGGGTCTTTCAGGTGTTCAGGAGTGAAGTTCCATGACACCGAATATGTCCATCTCTCTGAAGTCTCTCCCAAGCCTCTCCACACTCCCTGCTATTCAGTATTCTCTGGTTTTGGGGAAGGCTTCCTCAAAATACAATAAATACAAATACTGACTGAAATAATGAACAGTAAATTCAGGGAGATTAAAAATGCAATCAGGTGAGCATTCAAAAACTGCATAAAGGATTCAAAGGAGAGACTGGGAACCTGTTTAAAAATCCCAAGTTCTGTGAAATTAGCAGCTCCCTCTGCAAACAGGTTTACAAGAGAAAGCAGAATCTCTTTTTTTCCTCCTCTCTTTACAGGAGCAAGATAGCAGTGCTCAATGTCTACAAATACCCCAGAACACTTGCAGTCCACCTAGACTTTCAAGGTCAAGTTTTCAGTGGGCACAGATGAAAAAGATAAACTTTCCCAACGAAGCCCTCCGAGAGCAGAGAGAGACTCGTTCTAAAAAGCTATAAAACAGCCTTTGCCCACATTCTCCACCAATAATGTCAACAGTTTACGGGCTGGTTCGGCCCGGTTCTGTGACAAGCGGGGCGGAGGGATCTGCAGATCCGTGCCTCCGGAAAAAAAGAAACGGGGGACCCCAAAATAATTAAAAACAGCGGCACCGATCTGAGGAGAAACAAACTAATTTACTAAGTATATTATCAGAAGCAAGATAACACACTATAATACAATATAATCAGAATTGAAGCTGATAAGTCAAATATAATGAGAGAATGTCCAATAGGTAGATAGGCCTCACCACAACGCTGAGGTGAGATGCGCAGTCCAGTTGAGCAGCAGGGAGACGGGAGCAGCGCCCACGATGAAGGGCAGGCGAGAAAGAGCACATCAGGTGACCTTGCCAGGAGTTAAACCTCCTCTCCCTGACCACTAAGTCCCCTGGGGAATGTAGTTCTTCTCTTCTGGGCAGGTACCCAGGACTTGAGCATTGACAGTTAAAGTCCCAGTGCCCCACATGATGTTATGAAGTGGAATACCAAAAACCAAAAATCGCAAAACCATGACACTTTATAACCACATTTTTTGTTCAGGCAGCAACGTCTTCCACAGTTCAGCAGTCCAAATAGGTTTACCCCTTCTTTGACAGTTATTTTGCTCCCACTGCTGTAACCACCCCCATAAGGCATTTGCCACCATCCATGAGTCAGTGTAGAGATAGAGCATTGCTCACCTCTCCCGCTCAGCAACATCTAAGGCCAGTTGGACAGCCTTTACCTCTGCAAATCGGCTTGATTCTCCTCTCCCATTCAGTGGCCTCTGCAACTTGTCGAGTGGGGCTCCACACAGCAGATTTCCATCTGCGATGCTTTCCCACAATACATTTGTCTGTGAACAGGACAGATTTCTTCTCACTTTCAGGTAGTTCATTGTATGGTGGGGCCTCTTTAGCATTACTCTTTTGCCAGTGATGCGCCGGACTGGCCTGAAGGTAAGTAGTTCATGATCACCTCTAAGATACCTGGATAGCTGAAGTTCCCCATCCACACTCGTTATGTAATCAGAGCAATCCACATACTCCAAGTGGCATCAGACACACGATGGGTGGAGGGAACCTTTCCTTTCAACATCCAGTTCAGCACTGGCAGCCAAGGTGCCAGAAGGAGCTGCAATTCAGTGCCAATTACTTCAGAAGCAGCCTGAATCCCCTCATATACAGCTAAGATCTCCTTCTCAGTTGGAGCGTAGCCCTCTTCCAACCCCCTGTATGCTCTACTCCAAAAATCCCAGTGATCGGCCTTGGGTCTCTCCTGAGGCTCTTTGCCACAAACTCCAAGTGGGGCCTTTTTCACCAGCAGCAGTGCAGAGCATGTTCCTTACATCCTGTCCCATCCGTACTGCCCTCAGGACCACAGCACGGGCTATCTCCTGTTTAATCTGTTCCAAAGACTGCTGCTGTTCCAGACCCCACATGAAATTGTTCTTCTTTCGCGTCTCCTGATAGAGGGGGCTAACTATGAGGCTTTAGTTTGGGATGGGCATCCTCCAAAAGCCCACTACACCCAGAAAAGACTGTGACTCTCTTTTGCTAGTGGATGGAAACATAGTGGTGACTTTGTCAATCACATCTCCTGGGATGTGACAACGTCCATCTTGCCATTTTACTCCCAGAAACTGAATCTCCTGGGCAGGTCCCTTCACTTAGTTTCGCTTAACAGCAAAACCCGCACACAGAACAACTTGAGTTATTTGCTCTCCTTTCTTAAAGACATTCTCTGCTGTATCGCCTCACACAACAATGTTATCCATATACTGCAGATGCTCAGGAGCACTGCCCTGTTTGAGTGCAGCTTGGAACGGCCCATGGCAAATGGTTGGGCTGTGTTTCCACCCCTGGGGCAAACAATTCCAGGTATACTGAATGCCCCTCCAGGTGAAAGCAAACTGTGGCCTACATTCTTTGGCCAAAGGAATGGAGAAAAAGGCATTATCAATGTCAATGGTGGCATACCACTTGGCGGCTTTTGACTCCAGTTCATATTGGAGTTCTAACATGTCTGGCACAGCAGCACTCAATGAGGGTGTGACTTCATTCAGGCTGTGCTAGTCTATAGTCAGCCTCCATTCTCCACTGGCTTTATGCACTGGCCATATAGGGCTATTAAAAGGTGAGCGAGTTTTGCTGATCACTCCCTGACAAATCAACTTATGAATGGGGAGCAACGTATTCCTGTTGGTACAGTACTGCCGCCTGTGTACTGTTTTTGCAGCGATGGGTACCTGCTGCTCTTCTACCTGTAGTAACCCCTCAACAGATGGGTCTTCTTACAAACCAGACAGCTGCTTAATGTTGCCTGTATCTGCAGCAGCTATTCCAAAAGCCCATCGGTATCCCTTGGGATCCTTGAAATACCCCCTTCTAATGTAATCTATACCAAGTATGCATGGAGCCTCCTTTCCAGTTACTATAGGATGCTTCTGCCAGTTTTTTCCAGTGAGGCTTATCTCAGCCTCCAACACAGACAATTCCTGAGAGCCCCCAGTCACTCCAGAAATATAAATCAGTTCCATCCCTTTATAACTCGAGGGCATCAGCGTGCCCTGGGCACCGGTGTCCACCAGTGCTTTATATTTCAGTGGTTCTGATGTGCCAGGCCATTGAATCCACACAGTCCAATACACTCTATTATCCTTTTCCTCCCCCTGGCTGAAGGCAGGGCCCCTCTATTTGTTACCTGCAGTAACGGGAGAAGCTTCAGTGGTGGTTGATCTGCTTTGTAGTTCTCTCACCCATGCTCGTAGTGCAGGAGCAGGTTCATCATACCACTTCTTCATATCCTCTTCATGCTCGCCTAAGTAGCTCCACAGGGCAGCACAAGACATAAATTTACTGTGGTCCTTTGCTCGAGTAGGGGAGCGTCTGCCTTTGATAGATGCGACTTTAATCAGTTTGACCAGCTCCTTCAGCAGATTCTTTTGATCGTCCTGGTCTTCATTGGGTGTTTCTGATACTGCCACAGGTTCATCACGATTGATCACTAGGGACAACTCTTCCCACATGCCATTCTGGTTCTTATCCATTTTATGTAGCCTTTCTGCCATTTGGCAGATGGCTGATATGGAAACATGGAATGGTGGTAACCTTTGTTCCAATCTTTGAAGCGCAACAATCAGTTCAAAAATTGGGGGTCTTCTAAGTCTTCATATATCTATTGGTTGTTTCAAACAATCAACTGACATACCTTTCCAGTGCTGTTCTCATGAGCTTCCACCATATTTTGGGTGTACTCGCCGTCCTCTCAGGATCATGGTCCTGGTGTGGATCGTTAGAAACAAACACAGGGTCATACAGCATTTCAACTACGGCTGTTTCTCTCAAATACTGGATGTCTTTCTCAACAGTATTCCAGCTTTTTGACCCAGGCTCCAGATGACTTTGAAGGGATGTCTTTCCTTCACAGCTAATAATACTCATTCCCAGAGGGTGGCAACTCTGTCCAGACATCTACTAATCCCCCTGTCAATAGCTAAGTCTCAGGCAACGTTTCTTAGTTGGCGAGCTTCATTACTATTTAGGAACACGCTACCAGCCCCATTATCCCAACACCAAAGCAACCAGGAGACAACAGGCTCACTTGGGTGTCACATAAACTCCTTTTTTATGCCTTGGATTTCAGTCATTTTCAGGGATTGACAAATAGTGGTAACAGCGATTCCTTCCTCATCACTCTCCTCTCCATGCCTCTTACTTTCCTCAGTCACTTTTCTCTGTGGTGGTGGTTTTGAGAAGGGCCCCTCACCTGGATCTTCTTCTATTTCCTCTACTTCTTTCCATTTTAAACGTGAGGACACCCATTTCCATTTCTAGCCTTCTACAGGGGCAACTGACATTGCTACTGGTGCCTCCTGCGATTGATCAAGATTGACTTGGAGGCTTCCCCTTTCAGTTCGAATCTCACTTTGGAAACTCTCTCCACGACAGTATTATATAGAGCTCAGTAAGCACAAGCTCAGCCCCAAATAAGCCATTCCTCCTCAGATCTTTCTGAGCTGCCCCATCCCTTACCCAAATGCTCACTTAGCTCCTCAGGGTTCCACAGGTGTTCAAGAGTAAAATCCCAAGACACCAGGGGTCCCCACGCTTCTAATCTGTCCTAAACCTCTCCACATTCCCTGGTTTCAAGGAAAGCTTTCTCCACACAACGTAAAATCTTATCACAGAGAATACATTCAGAGAGACTGATAGCACAGTACCTAAGCTGGCACCCTGAACATGCATAAAGAACTGGGAAAAACACCCGGAAGCCAGCCCAAACATTATATTGTCTGTTAGATTAGCCAGGATGTATAGGAACCAGGCAGGTACATCCATCAGTGCCCTTAACTGACTACACATATGTGCAAATCCAAAACAGAATATGAGGAACTTAAAAAGCGACCAGTATGTTCCAAGGAACATCAAGGTCCTTAGTCCTCTATATAATCCTCTTAAGATGAAGTAAAAAAAAAACATAGTTGCTTGCATTCTCCACCAATAACTGTCACGGGATTATCCTTAGATATAAGTCTGTGACAAGAGGGCACAGGCCCCAGGAAGGAGAGAGAGGGGAAAAAAAAAAAAAAAAAAAAAAAAGGGGGGGTACGAACAGGGCCCCACATGCTCTGGGAGAGGGGGAAGGGCTAGCTGATAGTTTTAACAAAGAGAAAACACAATGGCAACATTTGAGGAGGAAGGGTAATTTACTTAATTTAACTAAATCAAACAAAACAAGGCAAGAATATACACACACACACACCAAAAAAAAAAAAGAGTCAAACCACAATAGTGCAAAGGGAAACACGTGCTTTCTCTGCGGCGAGCAGAGATGGCTGAGCCGGGCCAGACAGAGAGAGGCAGACACTCTAAGTCCTGTCTGCAGCTCCACCCCACTTCCTCTTCCCACCAGGTCCTCCGGGGATGCTGCCCCCTCCCCTCCCATCAGGATACTCAGAGTCCACAAAAAGCAGTAAACAGAACCAAAACATTAACTTGTTAACTCCCACTGGCCCACATGATGTTCTGATGTGGAGTACTGACAACAAAAATCACAAAACCACAACAATATGTAATTTCAGTGATTTAAAAAATAATAATGATAGATTACACTATTAAAAAATAAAACGGGGAATAAGCTATGCTTGTGTTTCCACAGGAGCTGATCAAAAATGGGTTCCAGCCAGAGTCATAAAGCCCTACTTGACTACACCATCAGCATCTACTGCTGCTACTACGGATCCATGACAACCTACTGGGTTTCCGCCCAACCAAAGTCTATGGAGGCAACCAGATGGAGGATAATGCAGTCAGTCTCTCAGGATCAAGCAATGCAACATCTACCCCAGAAAATTTTTTCATTTGTGAAGCAAAAGCTGTGTGTCGAAAACTCATGGGTTTAGTTCATAGAATCATAGAATCACCAAGGTTGGAAAAGACCTAAAAAGATCATCCAGTCCAACCGTTCACCTATTCCCAATAGCTCCCACTAAACCATGTCCCTCAACACAACATCCAGCCTTTCCTTGAACACCCCCAGGCTCAGTGACTCCACCACCTCCCTGGGCAGTCCATTCCAGTGTCTGACCACCCTTTCTGAAAAGTAATACTTCCTCATGTCCAGCCTGAACCTCCCCTGCCGTAGCTTGAAACCATTCCCTCTGGTCCTATCACTAATGACACGAGAGAAGAGGCTGACCCCCAGCTCACTACAACCTCCCTTCAGGAAGTTATAGAGAGCAATGAGGTCTCCCCTGAGCCTCCTCTTCTCCAGGCTGAACGCTCCCAGCTCCTTCAGCCTCTCCTCATACGGCCTGTGTTCCAGACCCTTCACCAGCTTTGTTGCCCTCCTTTGAACACGTTCCAGGGCCTCAATATCTTTCTTGCAGTGAGGGGCCCAAAACTGGACACAGTACTCGAGGTGCGGCCTCACGAGTGCTGAATATAGGGGAACAATCACCTCTCTGCTCCTGCTTGCAACGCTGTTTCTGATGCAAGCCAGGATACCATTGGCCTTCTTGGCCACCCAGGCACACTGTCGGCTCACGTTCAGCCAAGCATCAATCAATACCCCCAGGTCCATTTCCTCTACGCAGTCCTCCAGCCACACCGCCCCAAGCCTGTAGCGTCGCCTGGGGTTGTTGTGGCCGAAGTGCAGGACCCGGCATTTGGCCTTGTTGAAACTCATCCCATTGGCTTCAGCCCAGCTCTCTAGCCTGCCCAGATCCCTCTGTATGGCCTCACTACCCCCAGGCAGATCCACACTTCCAGCCAATTTGGTGCCATCTGCAAATTTACTGAGGGGGCACTCGATGCCCTCATCGAGGTCATCAATAAAGATATCGAAGAAGACAGGCCCCAGCACCAACCCCTGGGGAAAAGTTCAATGGGTGGTATCAAGGTTTGGGACCAGGGGCCCTGATATAAGTTGGTTTGCTTAGAAATAGGGATTAGTACATTAGTTTAAGAACCAAAACATTAATTTACCAAAAGGAATCCATAAGTGACAGCTCCAAAACTTCCCATTTCAGCTTTAATGGATTAATAGTCTTTTCTTCCCCCCACAATAATTTTGCACTGGGGTGAATTAAGAAAAGTAAGTTAAGTTAAAAAAGTTAAGTGACTTAATCAGGCGTTCAATCAACAGCTGCAGATTTGAACTTGCTAAGCCAGGTGTCATGGTTCTAAGCTGTTTTTTAAATTTTGGGTTTCAGTATTCCACATCAAAACATCATGTAGTGTACGGGGCATTAAAGTGTCACTGCCCCAATCCCAAGAACCTATCCCTGTACATTACAGCAGTCACAGGATCTGGCCCTTCCGGGTGGCGGGGGGGGCGCTCTCTTGCTGCCTTGCAGTGGGTGCTGGAGGGTGCTTTCCTAGCTGTTCCAAGCTTTTCAGGTTTGACTCCGTTCCAGAAACTCTCTCTCTCTTATCTTGTCTGATATATTAATCCCAATTTAATTGTACATATTGTGTTATTTTGTATTCCGATATTATAGTAAAATAAGTTTTCCTCCATAGATTGTTGCCACTGTTCTTTTCCTCCCTTCCTTCCCATTTTTTATGGGACTAGGGTAGGGGAAGGGCAGAGGCCTGTTGCCCCTGTCACAGACATAGATTGATTTGGTCAACTCCGTGACACCAGGTTCTCGCTATTAATAATAAATGCTTTTCTGCAGACTTCGACAATAAATGCAGACACCAGTACTCCAGTTTTTCCAAATAACACTGTTAGCTACCTGACGTCTGAAATGCAAGGAAGGAGGCTGTCAAGGAGTTGACCAGATCCTGGGCAGGTCCTTTCACTTTGCTTTGCTTAATAGCAAAACCAACACTCAAAAGAATTTGGATTATTTGCTCTCCTTTCGTGAAGACTTCTTCTGCTGTATCGCCCCACACAATGATGTCATCAATGTACTGCAGGTGCTCAGGAGCACTGCCCTGTACCATTACAGTTTGGATCAACCCATGGCAAATGGTTGGGCTGTTTCCACCCCTGGGGCAAACGGTTCCAGATACACTGAATGCCTTTCCATGTGAAAGCAAACTGTGGCTTACATTCTTTGGCCAAAGGAATGGAAAAGAAGGCATTAGCAATGTCAATGGTGGCATACCATTTGGCTGCTTTTGACTCCGGTTCATACTGGAGTTCTAACATGTCCGGCACAGCAGCACTCAGTGGGGGTGTGACTTCATTCAGGCCACGGTAGTCCACCGTCAGCCTCCATTCTCCACTGGCTTTACGCACTGGCCATATGGGGCTGTTAAAAGGCGAGTGAGTTTTGCTGATCACTCCCTGGCTCTCTAGTTGACGAATCAACTTATGAATGGGGAGCAAGGAATCCCTGTTGGTGCGATACTGACACCTGTGCACCGTTCTTGTAGCAATCGGTACCTGTTGCTCTTTTACTCGCAGCAGCCCCACAGCAGACGGATCTTCTGACAGGCCAGGCAAAACAGACAGCTGCTTAATGTTGTCTGTGTCCACAGCAGCTATTCCAAAGGCCCATCAATACCACTTAGGATCCTTGAAATGCCCCCTTCTGAGATAATCAATACCTAGTATACATGGAGCCCCTGGGCCCGTCACAATAGGATGTTTTTGCCAGTCCTTACCAGTGAGGCTTATCTCAGCCTCCAACACAGTCAATTCTTGAGAGCCCCCGGTCACTCCAGAAATATGGATTGATTCTGTCCCTTCATGACTCGAGGGCATCAGAGTGCACTGTGCACCAGTGTCCACTAGGGCCTTATATTTCTGTGGTTCTGATGTGCCAGGCCATCGAATCCACACAGTCCAATATACTCTATTATCCCTTTCCCCCTCCGACTGAGGGCAGGGCCCCTCTATTCATTACCTGTGGTAACTGGAGCAACTGCACTGGTGGTTGACCTGCCTTGTAATTCTTTCACCCGGGCTCGTAGTACAGGAGTGGGTTGACCGTGCTACTTCTCCATGTCTTCTCCATGGTCACGTAGGTAATACCATAAGGCAATTCATAGTGTATTATCCCTTACTTGAGCCAGAGAGCGTCTGCCTCTAACAGCTGAGATTTTTGATGGTGCACGCGAGAAAGAAGGTTCATAGTCTTTAATTAGGTGGGCTCGCATCATCTCCTTCATTAGACTCTTTTGATTATCCTGATCTTCATCAAGCATCTCTGATACTGCTACACGTTTGTCACAGTTAATCAGTTGAGACATTTGCTGCCGCGTTTCATTCAGTTGGTCCGTCACTTTTGAGATAGCGGCTACAGCAGCATGAATCAGGGAGAGCAACTGTTGATAGTTTTGGAGCGTAAGAATTAATTCATAAATTAAGGGCGTTCTCTGTTGTTCTTGGTATCTGTCACACACTGACATTAGTGTAGAGGCATATTTGTCCGGCGCGGTTGTCACGATTTTCTGCCATATCTCAGGCGTTGTCCTCACCTTTTCAGGGTCGCGGTTTTGGTGTGGTTGGTTAGGAACAAAGTTAGGGTCATACAACATTTCCACCACGCCTATTTCCCTCAAATACTGGATATCCTTTTCTACTGTATCCCATTTTTTCATCGCAATCTTCAAACCGTTTTTGAAGTACAATAAAAACAGTTTCAAACAGTAAAGCTGCAAATTTATGAAGAAGTAGCAGATTGGCAAACTGAGTCATGGCTGATGAGACAACCAACCAGAGCCAGCTAAGCATCCTCCATCCTAACTCAAGTCCAAGAAAATAATATGACCTTCATTTGAAAGGCCGCTGAGAGATAGGCATGCAAAAAAGAGCTGATACTTGGGACAGGGGGGAAGAATGTCAATCATTTTAGGGAATCGTTGTAATAACCTAGCCTTTTCTTGGAAATCTACAGCATATGTAAGAAGCTTGCTCTTTAAGTAAGTGCTTTTCTTGACCTCCAGTATGCAGACTAGGTGGGAATATCCCCCCTGCAACTGGCATCTGCACAGCATTAATTAAACATATCTGCTTTATAACTACACTGTGGTTATAGAGTTTGACATCCACACATCAAGGGACATAATAAGATACTTTTACCCTCTGCCTCAATGATTTTGCATCACGAGAAGCACTGGAGTCACAAAATACTTATATCTGTTGTATCAAAATATGCAAGGACATTTTCCTTGGGTTCCATATATATCATTTTTAAGAAGTGGTTCACTATGGCCTAATAAACAACGGAAATCCTCCAAACTTATCAGTGATAAAGCAATCAATCATATGCTTGTTATTCAAGCTATTAAAGAAGAGTGAGGTGTGACACAAAGAAAGTCATTGTGATCACACTGTTAAGATGCTTTGCAAACACAAAACCTCATAAATGAATAAGAAGAACAGCAGCTACTTGCACCAGATATAAACATGAACAAGGCACTCGGTTCGTACACGTGACCAAGGGGTTGTTGTGCAGGCATAAAAAGTTACATGAACATACAACAAACATCTTCATTCCACACCAGCAACGGAGTCCGTGACTCTTCTTGTACAGCCCTAAATGAGACCATGGTGTTTCTCCCATATCAGCTCCCTACCTTTTTGTGTACTTTAGCATAGCTTCCAGAAGAAAACGCCCCATGAACTTTCCCAGCACAGAGATAAGACTGACAGTTTAGTAGCTCCCAAGATCATCTTTCTCACTCTTTTTAAAAATGGGTATGACGCTCCCTTTTTTCCAATCACCAGGGAACTCACTTGTTAGCCAAGCATACAATCAATGAATATACAAATGACATAGTATAACTGAGAACTTAGCTTTCATAGCTATTACACAAGCACATAAAAAAAAAACAACACAACTCACCTATTCCAAGCTTGCAAAAAAAAAAAAAAAAAAAAAAAAAAAAAAAAAAAAAAAAAAAAAAGCCACCACAATGGCACACCAAAAGACACCCAACACCCCTTGTAGTCAGCTCTTAAATGAGTCTAGGAGAGGTGGAGCCTGGCTCCACCCCTACCGGCAGCACAGATGAATTGCCTTCACCTGTGCTCCCGTGGCTGACTCATTGTTTGCTTCAGGTGATTAATCAGAGGTTCAAGCCCTGATTCAGCAGTTCCCATACACTCCACTTCATGGCGTGAACCAATGATTAGGTTGACTAAAGGGTAAGCTTTTCCTGATATAGAGATCCAATATACCACAACACTTATACAATTTTCATTGTGATACATGTTGGTAAAATTAAAGATGAGTGACGATTGGAGAACGTTGATATTCTTTTATGGGCCAGTGCCCAACCCTGCCCGGTCAGCAATACCGCATAAGTGCCCCACCATCTGCACCCCATGCAGCGTAGGGACACGAGAGATGCACATATAGGGTGTAGCTCAAGTGCCAATTTATTGCTGTGCAACAGCTGCTTATATACTGTGACACGTGACCGCCCCCAGGTACCTGTGACCCGTTAAGCACCACCCAGAACCACCCCTATAACTCCCACCCACCGTAACCCAAGTATCACCCACACCAAGTACTGCACCTCCCCCCTGTCTATGCCATGCTACCGTGTCCCCCACTTTCTACTATTATTTCCCTTAGCCACTGGGATAAGAATAGTGTGTTGAGGCGCAGATATGCTGGATCCATTGAAAAAGATTAGTCCTTGTCTACAGGTGTCATTGTGCAGAATCGAAACACTAATTATATTAACAACATAATCATTTTAACTCAGTCAAGGCCTTGATTGACAATACTGTAAGTGTGACAAAGGAGACAAGGCAAACATAGCATCATGACAAGAAATACTGTTAACCTACTAAAAAGAAGAAACACCTGTTTGGTCTGCAGCCCAACTTTCTGCAACCTGGAAATAAATCCCTGAGGACCCTGTTCTTCATTAATCTCTAACTGCTTTGAAAGAGGTCTTAAACTTTTATATATTCTGATATATTGATTTTGAAAAATCACTAAGATTTGTACAACAGATGCTTTTAGAGTGCTCATGATTATGCCTTTGGGCTAATAGAGAATTAATAGTCTGACAACATTTGCATGCCAGATAGAACTAGGGGCATTGTTACTTACTGACCCTCGAGAAACAACAACCCACAGAAAAAGAGAGAGGAAGAACATGGTGGTGGTGAATGTGATAGGCAGTGCCAGCACGGTGTCTCCTGCTTCAAATGCACTTTTCCTCTCTCACCCATCACAGATTCTCTCCCACTTTTATTCTTCTCAGGATCCGAAGGGTATCTTCCTGTCATGGTTTTATGTCATGGGTTGATCCAAGCTGCACTGGAACAGGGAGGTGCTCCTGAACACTTACAGTACATTGATGACATCATTGTGTGGGGCAACACAGCAAAGGAAGTTTTTGAGAAAGGAGAGCAAATAATCCAGATCCTTCTCCGTGCTGGTTTTGCTATTAAGCGAAGCAAAGTGAAAGGACCTGCCCAGGAAATTCAGTTCCTAGGCATAAAGTGGCAAGATGGCCATCGTCACATCCCAACAGATGTGGTTGACAAAATCACTGCCATGTCTCCGCCCACTAATAAGAAAGAGACACAATCATTTCTGGGCATAGTGGGTTTTTGGAGAATGCATGTTCCAAACTACAGACTCATTGTAAGCCCACTATATCAGGTGACGCGAATGAAGAATGATTTTGTGTAGGGTCCTGAGCAGCAGCAGGCTTTTGAGCAGATTAAACAAGAGATAGCCCGCGCCATGGCCCGGGGCCAGTACAGACGGAACAGGATGTGAAGAACATCCTCTACACTGCTGCTGGAGAGAAAGGCCCCACTTGGAGTTTGTGGCAAAGGGCCTCAGGAGAGACCCGAGGCCGACCCCTGGGATTCTGGAGTCGGGCCTACAGGGGGTCGGAAGAGGGCTACACTCCAACTGAGAAGGAGATCTTAGCTGCGTATGAGGGGGTTTGGGCTGCTTCTGAAGTAGTCCGTACTGAAACACAGCTCCTTCTGGCACCTCGACTGCCAGTGCTGAACTGGATTTTCAAGGGAAAGGTTCCCTCCACCCATCATACTACTGATGCCACTTGGAGTAAGTGGACTGCGTTGATTACACAGCGAGCGCGGATGGGGAACCTCAGCCGTCCAGGAATCCTAGAAGTCATCATGGACTGGCCTGAAGGTAAAAAGTTTGGAACACCACCAGGAGAAGAAGTATCACGTGCTAAAGAAGCCCCACCATACAATGAACTACCAGAGAATGAAAAGAAATATGCCCTATTCACAGATGGATCGTGTCGTATTGTGGGAAAGCATCGCAGATGGAAATCTGCTGTGTGGAGCCCCACACAACAAGTTGCAGAGGCCACCGAAGGGAAAGGCGAATCAAGCCAATTTGCAGAGGTAAAGGCTGTCCAACTGGCTTTAGATGTCGCTGAACGGGAGAGGTGGCCAATGCTCTATCTTTACACTGACTCATGGATGGTAGCAAATGCCTTATGGGGGTGGTTACAGCAGTGGGAGCAAAATAACTGGCAAAGAAGGGGTAAGCCTATTTAGGCTGCTGTCCTATGGAAAGATATTGCTACCCGAACAAAAATTATGGTTATAAAGGTGCGTCATGTAGATGCTCGTGTGCCCAAGAGTAGAGCTACAGAATATCAGCGAAATAACCATCAAGTAGACCAAGCTGCCAGAATTGAGGTGGCTCAAATAGACCTAGATTGGCAGAACAAGGGTGAGTTATTTTTAGCTCGATGGGCCCATGAGACTTCAGGCCATCAAGGGAGAGACGCAACATACAAATGGGCCAGAGACCGAGGGGTGGATTTAAGTACAGATGCTATTGCACAAATCATTCATGACTGTGATACATGCGCCACTATTAAACAAGCTAAGAGGATGAAACCTCTCTGGGGGGAAGGGCGATGGCAAAAGTACAAATATGGGGAGGCATGGCAGGTTCATTTATATCACCTTGCCACGATCTCGCAGTGGTAAGCATTATGTGCTCACCATGTTGGACGCAACAACCGGATGGCTTGAAACATATGCAGTACCCCATGCTACCGCCCAAAACACCATATTAGGTCTGGAGAGGCAAATCCTGTGGCGACATGGCACACCGGAAAGAATTGAGTCAGATAATGGGACTCATTTTAAAAAATCACTTGTGGATACTTGGGCCAGAGAACATGGCATCGAGTGGATTTATCATATTCCCTATCATGCACCAGCCTCTGGTAAGATCAAACGCTACGACGGGTTGTTAAAAACGATGCTAAAAGCAATGGGTGGCGGAACATTTAAGCACTGGGAGAAGTATTTGGCAGAAGCCACCTTGGCTGGTTAACACCAGAGGATTAATCAGTTGAGACGGTCCTAACCAATCCAGCTCCCTACATATTGTAGAGGGAGATAAGGTCCCTGTAGTACATGTAAAGAACATGTTAGGAAAGGCAGTTTGGGTTCTTCCAGCTTCTGGAAAGGGCAAACCTCTTCGCGGAACTGTCTTTGCCCAGGGACCTGGGTCCACCTAGTGGGTGATGCAGAAAAACGGGGATGTTCAGTGTGTACCACAAGGGAATTTGATGTTGGGGGAGTGCAGTCTGTAATCCCATGTGTTAAGCATGATGTAGAATAAGGGGTGGAATGTCATGGTTTAAATGATTTTTGGTCATCAGTATTCCACACCATAACATCATGTAATGCACTGGGGGGTGGGGTTTGATATCTCCTGAATGTTCGTCCGACGGAGAAGAACTACATTTCCCCAGGAGGCTTTGCGGTCAGCAAGGAGATATAACTCCGTGCAAGGTCACCTGGTCCTTCTTCTTCGCCTGCTCTTCGTGGTCTGCGCTTCGCCGTCTGCGCTTCGCCATCTGCACTTCGCCATCTGTTCTTCAGTCACTCAACTGGACTGCACTTCTCACCCCAGCATTGTGGTGAGGTCTATACAATTCAGACAGACTCTCTCTCTCTCATTGTATTTCAGTAATACTATATTTAGTAAAATCATTTGTTCCACCTCAGATTAGTGCTGTTGTTTTCAAGTATTTTGGGGTCCCCTGTTTCGCTTTTCCCAGAGGTGCGGATCCGCAGATCCCTCCGCCCTGCTGGTTACGGAACTGGGCCGGACCAGCCCATAAACCTTTGACACTTCCATTTGTACAGTGTATCTGCATGGCCAGTGCGTGATACAGAGCCCAAGTGGAACACCTGCTTGCAAAACATAATAAACTATCAAGGTTAGCTCTCTTAGCATGCGCCTTTGCCTCAGTTGCTGTGTGGTAATATTTTAAAAATCCTGATTAGTAGGATGAAAGAGTTAATCATTCTATAATACAGGGTTATCTCTTTGCTTGGGATTCCTTTCCAAGTTTTGTCTTTGCAAATCAAGAAAAGGCTAATTGATAGGCTGATAGCATCATAACCGAGCATTACTAATACATTAAAAGAGATATTGACATAGATTCCAGCACTAGTAACATTAAATCCTGTTTAATTCACATTGTCATGGTTTTATGTTTTCTTTTTGGTTTTCAGTATTCCACATCAAAACATCAGGTAGTGTACGGGGCATTAAAGTGTCACTGCCCCAATTCCAGGTACCTATCCCTGTACATTACAGAAGTCGTGGGATCTGGCCCTTCCGGGTGGGGGGGGCGCTCTCTTGCTGCCTGGCAGTGGGTGCTGGAGGGTGCTTTCCTAGCCATTCCAAGCTTTTCAGGTTTGACTCGGTCCCAGGAACTTCTCTCTCTCATCTTGTCTGATTTATTAATCTCAATTTCAATTAAATTGTATTATATTTTGTTATCTTGTATTCTGGTATCATAGTAAAATAAGTTTTCCTCCATAGATTGTTGCCACTGTTTTTTCCTCCCTTCCTTCCTTCCCATTTTGTGGGACTGGGGTGGGGGGGAGGGCAGGGGCCTACTGCCTTCCCCTGTCACGGGCATAGATTGATCTAGTCAACTCCGTGACACATGTTCAATCTACTACTAAAATAAAAGAGGCGCACAACAACCTAGACAATGCCTAATAACTCTTGAGACTATATTGATAACACAGGAAATTCACTCACTATATCATACCACTACTACTGCTGCTATTTGCAATATAACAAGTTACAAAGCAATACAAATAAATAAGCACACAATCCTAGTCGTTATAAAGGCTGGATGCTATTTTCTGTCTTGAGATTGGGCTGAACGTATCGTGCTGGTCAGTCCCTGTGGAAACACAAGCTGTCATTGTTTTGTGATTTTTAGTTTTTAGTATTCCACATCATAACATCATGTGAGGCACTGGGAGTTTAACTGTTAATGCTCAAGTTCTGGGTACCTGTCCAGAAGAGAAGAACTACATTCCCCAGGGGACTTTGCGGTCACGGAGAGGAGATAGAACTCCTGGCAAGGTCACCTGATACGCTCTTTTTCATCTGCTCTTCTTCATCGGCTCTCCTCCTGTCTCCCTGCTGCTCAACTGGACTGCGCATCTCACCTCAGCATTGTGGTGAGGCCTATCCACCTTTCGGATACTCTCTCTCTCTGTCATTATATTTGATTTATTAGCTTCAATGCTATTTATATTGTATTGTGGTGTGTTATCTTGCATTCCAATACCATATTTCGTAAATTAGTTTGTTTCTCCTCAGATTATTGCTGCTGTTTTTAATTATTTTGGGGTCCCCTGTCCCCTTTTTCTGGAGGCGCGGATTTTGTGAAATCCCTCCACCCATCTTGGGGACCATAGTGATATAGATGGGCTGCAGCCTCCTCTGCGTGGCCTGTGCTAGGCTGGCCATACTCCCCCTGAGGGTCTGCTACCGAACTGGGGCTGGATGTGCTTGGGAGCTGATCTTAGCACTGCGGGGCGTGTCTTTGGGGGGGGGGGGGGGGGGGGGGGGGAAGGCTAGGGGACGACATTGCCCTTTTTCCAAAAATTAAAATTGGTTAAGGGCTGGAAGGCTGCTAGGTAGGAGTGAGACCGGGAGGTTTGGGCACTGAAGTCATGCCCGACATTGCTAGTTAGGATGCGGAGATCTGTCAGAGCTGGCTCGCAACCAGTGCCCTTTGTGAAGGTGAACATGGAGACCTGGTCAGGATTTCAGAGAAATCTTATCAACCCTGCATTGGGAGCTTTAGGATATGGTGTTATGATAATTCTTTAATGCATTTATTTTCACAGACTTCTATGTTGTGTAATTGCATATATTTTAGCCATCTTTCAGAAATATTGTAGTTAAGCTTTCCTTGTAAAGGTCAACCCTCAGAAGACATAAACTTGTTTTTTTCCCTTGTGCAGATGCCTAAGGATTGCACTGATTTATTTATGCCCCAAGCTTTTGATGTTTTGAGCAGTGGTGGTGAATGAGGAGAGGTGTTGCTCTGAGAGCTGCTGTGGTAGTTGACAGTGCAATTCAAAGGCTATGCAGAAAAATGCAGCAAGTAATTTAGAGCAAACTTTCATTATCTTTCCTTGCTTAAAAATGCTGTTTGCTTTCATAACTGTAACTTGTAAATTCATTGCTTTGGAGCTCAACTCAAAATGGAACTGCATTTAATATCTTAGCCCTTACTGAGAAATTTTAATGTAGTCTCTCTTTGAAGTATTGTATTCTGTGTGATTGAGGAAATTTCACTGTTATTGAAACAACTAATTATTTTAGATTTCCAGAAATACCTTGGGTGTAGCATCTGTTGCTGCAAGAAACATCCATGCCTCCAAATCACATTTTCAGAGAACTGGTGAGTCTGAGGAAAGGTCTTTATTATGAAAATGTTGTTTAAGAACTTGATCAGTCAAACAGGGCAATTTGAAGTTGGAGTGTGTGGTGTACATGTCAGCTGATAAAACACTTGAGGATGTTTATGTACTGTGTTGGAAAGTGAAATATCAATTATGGGGTCACATTGAGGAGATGTCACTGTAATAATTGTTCAAAGTATGCCCGAACTAATGGAGTGGCGACATATCATCTGGCTTATTCAGCTTATTTACCTCACAAAGATCCAGTTCAATCTTTAAGATCTGCAGAATTATCTGAAAAAATGCCTTGAATTTCAATTTCCTGCCTGCTTTGTAACAATATTAGGAAATGGATGACGTTCTCAGGCCTGCTCAAGTTTGACCTTGATTCTTGGTTATAACTCTTGTGCTGACCGCACGAAACGAGGCCACAGCAATGCATAGCTGTGTTTGGTTGTGGCTCACATACAGTTTTTGACACAGTTTAGACTGACTAAAGGTATTATTAGGAAATAAGTTTCACTATATTGCTTATTGTATCTTAGCTAAAGAAATAAACAGTTGTAGGCATACTGCCTAATTGGAGGAAGATGGAGAATATGCTTTTATAGCCTATATTGAACAACTTGCTCCTTAAACATGTTAAGTGCTTTTAAAATATACTTGGTTATTGGGTTACCAATGAATTGACGGTGTTTTGATGTGTCTACTCTAAGTAAATTCTCTCCCTGCAGAGCTAGTGTGTCTATTCTCTTAGCAAAGTCTAAGCTATTTAGACTAATGATTGTCCAGGGAGAGGGATTGCTAAGACTGAAGGATGTACTGAAGGAAAATAACTAAACATCCATCACTGTATTTACTGAAGCTGGCTCAGTAATGAATTGAAGCTGCTTTTATTGGCTGTGAACACAGAATCTGTTACTTAGCTTATACATTGCATGTAAGGAAGAGTATTGCTTGCTAGATATTGTTTACTTCAGAATGGATACTTCAGCTTGTGAATTCAAGACAAGCTTACTGAATTCATACTGCACCTTAATTCACTAAATCTGGTTTGAAATATCTTCTAGGCACTGCTGAGGTATTCTCTATTCTTGAGGAATGCATTTTGGGAGCCGACACCTCTGCTGAATTTGAGGAAACTGGCCATGTGCTCTCAATTGGTGATGGTATTGCCCGTGTGTATGGCCTAAGAAATGTCCAAGCAGAAGAAATGGTAGAGTTTTCTTCTGGGCTGAAGGTTAGCTTTCACTAAAGCAGTTTATCTATCCTAGAAATGAAAAGATGATTTTCATAAGGAGAATCTGATACTGTGCTTGGAATTACTCATATAGAGCTTTTATATGCTACATTGTAACTTAATATGTAATACGTTGAAATAATACTACAAAAAGTAAATATTCGTTGAACTTGTAATGCTTTGCTTTTTGGTATTGTTACCTTTTTTTGGCCAACACTTGAGCTTTGTTTTTCTTCCTCTAGAAAGTATTAAGAGTTAATCTGGCATCGGTTTTTGTTTTCTTTAGTTTCAGGCAGGCTTTTCTGATTACTGTTGAAGAATAGGCTCTGTAATCCAACATACTGTGCAATTTGCTGACTTTTACAGTCTTAAGGGTAAACTAAAGTTAGAAAGGTGACTGTTTCCTGGGAGTACTGCAGCATCTCTTCCAACAGTTTTTTAATGCTGTAATTTAACAGATAAGCCAATTCTTCTTTCTTGTTGAATTCTTAGGCAAGTTAAATGTATTTGAACCCTCTCTGTTTTTCTTAGGGGGGAGGAATGAGTGCTGCAAGTACAACTAATTACATAGTAAATTGAGGACTTAGGCAGGTTTTGTCACTAGTATAGAAGAAGATGCATATGTTGGATGTAAGCAGAACATTAGTGATTATTCCAAATAAGATTGAAGTTGCCAGCGTCCCATATTAATCACATCAATATTAAACTGTCAAGAGTTCAACATGGATGTTGGTATTGTTTTTCTTATGATATAGTATGATCTTTGTCCTAGGGAATGTCCTTGAACTTGGAGCCTGACAACGTTGGTGTTGTTGTGTTTGGTAATGACAGACTGATCAAGGAAGGGGATGTTGTGAAGAGAACTGGTGCTATTGTGGATGTTCCAGTTGGAGAAGAGCTGCTGGGCCGTGTTGTAGATGCCCTGGGCAATCCAATTGATGGGAAGGTAAGTGTAACTAAGCCTAATAATGCCAAATGTTAAGCTTGCTTCTGTGTGATACAGATACAATGTGTTTTTTCCTCTCTTTTAAGAGTTCTTTTACATCTAAGACACGTAGAAGAGTTGGCTTAAAGGCCCCTGGCATCATTCCCAGAATCTCTGTGCGGGAACCTATGCAGACTGGTATTAAGGCTGTGGACAGCTTGGTGCCCATTGGTCGTGTCCAGTGTGAGCTGATCATTGGTGACAGGCAGACCAGGTAAGTTAAATGCTCAGACTAAAAAAAATGTTTTCATAAACAGACTTGTGTATGGCATGCTCTGCAGAGCTGAACACAGATGCATGGAGGCTGGGAGAAAAATGGGCAGCTTAACTTTACCTAACTGTGTTATACAGGAAAACTTCAATTGCAATTGACACAATAATCAACCAAAAACGATTTAATGACAGAGTAGATGAGAAAAAGAAGTCGTACTGTATCTACGTTGCTATTGGCCAGAAGAGATCTACTGTTGCTCAGTTGGTGAAGAGGCTCACTGATGCAGGTACAGATTTTTGATGATGGTTGAGCTTGGCAAATAGTGACATTCTGTTCTTATAACACTGAATGCTACTATGAACTCTTCTAATTGGAAATATAAACAGCTCTTTTCTTATTAGATGAGATAACCACTTGCTTTCCTGAACAGGAACCCTTTCCAGTTCTGGGGGGGGGGGGGGGGGGCAGCCACCTTTTCAATACAGTGCATTAGAGAACTAGTATGAGACCCCAAAACTATTAAACTGCTTCTCTGGGAAATGTGGAGTTACTTCCTGTATTTTTTCAGAGTTCAGAGAATTTCTTTTTGAGAGCCAGGCAGACCCAATTTTACAAGCTGTGGCCCACAAGTATTTATGGACTGGGCATTTGCTTCATGTACACACAAGTCAGTGTGAACGGCAATTTAAAGTTTACCAAACAGCCTTTACTGCCCAAACATGGGTTAGTGTTTTCCAATAAATATTATCCCATGTCTAACAAAAAAGCTGCAACAGAGCTTAGGAGAAATTAAGCACCTTACCTCTTGCCTGCTGGTCAAGCAGAATCATACTTTGTAGGAAAAAGAAAATATTTTAGTGACAACTTGTCTTGGACTATGAAGCACTGTAGTACCTCCTTGCAGAAGCTAAGAAATCAGACCACTGGGGCTCTGAGTGACTTCCAGAGCCCAAGTGTATCCTAGTCAAAGTTTAGACCTAATTTTAAATGAGAAATAAGTCTGCAAGTACTAGAAGATAGCTACCATAAGCGTACTCTTGAAACTTCTTGAGTTAGTCAAGCTAACTAATATGTTAGTAGAGTATTCTCTCTTGTAACAATGTACTGATGCTGCCTGGCTTTGCTTCAACAACTAGCACTTAACATGCATGCTGCATTTGTTGGTTAATGACATGATAACAATGCACTTATGGACCCCTCCTAGACCTATTTAAGAGCTGGCTACCAGTGGGGAAGGATCTCTTCTGGAGATCACCTCTTTTGGTGTTATGTAGGTGAGCCCAGCATAAGGGTAAGCCTTTCATTTATTCTCTCGAGTTATCATTGTCCACTTTGCCTAACTCTCTTGATTATATTGTGATTGTAACATCTTGATATCCATTGATTATAAAGGTCATACAACATTTCCACCACGCCTATTTCCCTCAAATACTGGATACCCTTTTCAACTGTATCCCATTTTTTCATCGCAATCTTCAAGCCATTTTGAAGGGATACTTTTCCTTCACGGCTATTAACACTCGTTCCCAGAGGCTGGTAGCCTCATCCGAACATCGACTAATTCCTCTATCATAGCTGGATCACTGGCAAAGGCGCCTAGTTGGCGAGCTTCATTACCATCCAGAGACAAGCTATGGGCCCCACTGTCCCAACAGCGAACCAACCAGGAAACAAGACTTTCATTCAGGTACTGTGTAAACTCCTTTCATGAACCTTAGATTTCAGTTATCCTCAGAGGCCGGCGAGTAGTAATAGAGACTTCCTCTTCATCACTCTCTTCTGCATGTCTCCTAGTTTCCCCTTTTGCCTTTCGCGATGGTGGTGGCTCTGAGGAGGGCCCCTTGCCTGGATCTTCCTCCACCTCCTCCTCCTCCTCTTCTCTTTTTCGTTCAAGACGCGAAGACACTCGTTTCCATTTCTTGCCCTCCACAGGAGCAACTGGTATTGTTACTGGTGTCTCCTGTGATTGATTAGATTTGACTTGGGGATTTTCCCCTTTGGCTTGAACCTCAGCTCGGAAACTCTCTCTCTCCAGAATGGTATTATATAGGGCACGGTAAGCACAAGCCAAACCCCAAATCAGTTGTACCTCCTTAGATTTATGTAAGCCGCATAGTCCCTGACTCAAATACTGGCTTAGTTTCTCAGGATCCCACAGGTGTTCAAGAGTAAAATCCCATGACACTGCGGGTCCCCATGCTTCTAAAACCTTTCCTAAACCTCTCCATATTCCCTGCCAGACATCATTCTCTGGTTTTGGAGGAGACTCCTTCCTCTTATTACTCATAACTATGAATAAAATTATGAATACAATCAGAGAACTTAATGACACGCACACCAACATGAGTATTAATTCAAGATTCAAAAAACGTTTGACAAACCAAGAAGAAAACCTGGAGACTGGTCTGAACATTGTGTTGTGTCTAAAATTAGCTATTCCATTTGGGATGTAGTTGTTTGAGAAATTAGCCATTCCTTCGGGGATGTAGATGTCAAAGTTCAAATCATACCACATTGCATATAGGTAAAATATAGGTGTCTCCATCAGTGCCATTAGGTACCTACATATGGATGCAATTCCACAACACACAAGTGTGAGATGAATTATTGGCCAGTAGGTCGTGAGTAACACCATTGCTTTAAATCCTTTACACAGCACCCCCACGATAACGAGTGGGTTCATCGCTGGTGCCTGCTAAAAAAGGGTTTATGAATTGAAGATAACAAGAGGAGGAAAAAAAAGAAGAAAAAAAAAAGGCACTACTCAGACTAAGTAGTGCTCAAAGATTACAAATATCCCAGAACACTGGCAGTACGCCTAATCTTTCAAGGTCAGGTTATCCAGCACAGAAACCTGAACTACTGATCATGCTCCTTAACGAAGCTCTCTGAGAGCAGAGAGAAAAAGAGATTCGTTCTAAAAGCTAAAAAGCAGTCGTGCCCCATGTTGGGCACCAAAAATCTGTCACGGAGTTGACTAGATCAATCTATGCCCGTGACAGGGGCGACAGGCCTTTGCCCTCCCCCCCCACCCCAGTCTCACGAAAAATGGGAAGGAAGGAAGGGAGGAAAAGAGCAGCAGCAACAATCTATGGAGGAAAACTTATTTTACTGTAACATCGGAATACAAGATAACAAAATAAAATACAATTGAAATTGAGATTAATTAACCAGACAAGATGAGAGAGAGTTCCCGGGACCGAGTCAAACATGAAAAGCTTGGAACAGCCAGGAAAGCACCCTCCAGCACCCACTGCAAGGCAGCAAAAGAGCGCCCCCACCACCCGGAAGGGCCAGATCCCGTGACTGCTGTAATGTACAGGGATAAGTACCTGGGACTGGGGCAGTGACATTTTAATACCCCGTACACTACATGATGTTTTGATGTGGAATACTGAAACCATTAAAAAAAAAAAAAAAAAAAAAAAACCAGAAACATAGAACCATGACATTCTGTCGCAACCGGCGGGAGAAAAGATACAACCAAGGGCTTGATCAAGCACTCTCAAACTTTAATCAGAAGGCAGCGTTATTTATTACAGCGTATAAGGAGGCTAATACATATTGCAAAATGCGAGCTCCTGATAGGTCGGCGCGCAGGTAGCTAATAACAACCGCAGCTGCATTCCCACGGTCAGCACCCCCAGTTCTGCATCCTGTTATTCCTTCATGTTGGTTCCTCATAATCCTGCTGTCCTTGATGATGATAGGTCAGCAGGCTCGTGTTTATGCCTAGTTATTTCAGTCTTATCAGCGGGGTTGTGTCAACATGACCCTTTTCTGCAAGCCAGCTCTCAGCAATGCTCTCCACAACATTCCATCCCATATTCTACATTGTTACATCATGCTTAAAATATATACACATACACATAGAAACAAACTAAAAATGATGAAAATGTATTACACACCCATGGATATACATATATACATTGATTTACCGACTGCTCTCCCCCAGCATCAATTTTCCTTGAGGTACACATTGAACATCCCCATTCTTCTGCATTACCCACCAGGTGGATCCTGGACCCTGAGCAAAAACTGTACCACGGAGAGGTGTGCCCTTTCCAAAAGCTGGAAGAACCCAAACTACCTTTTCTAACATGCTCTTTACATGTACAACAGGGACTTTATCTCCCTCTACGGTATGTAGGGAACAGGATTGGTTAGGACCATCACGATTGATAGATCCTCTGGTATTGACTAACCAGGCGGCGTCTGCCAAATGCTTCTCCCAGTGCTTAAATGTTCCGCCACCCAGTGCTTTTAGCATCGTTTTTAACAATCCATTGTATTGTTCAATTTTACCAGAGGCTGGAGCATGATAGGGAATATGGTAAATCCACTCAATGCCATGATCTTTGGCCCAAGTATTTACAAGAGAATTTTTCAAATGAGTCCCATTATCTGACTCAATCCTTTCTGGGGTGCCATGTCGCCACAGGACTTGTTTCTCGAGACCCAGTATGGTGTTTCGAGCGGTAGCATGGGGTACTGCATATGTTTAAAGCCACCCAGTGGTTGCCTCCACCATGGTGAGCACATAATGCTTACCATTGCGAGATCGTAGCAAGGTGATATAATCAACCTGCCATGCCTCCCCATATTTGTACTTTTGCCATCGCCCTTCCTCCCAGAGAAATTCCATCCTCTTGGCTTGTTTGATGATGGTACATGTTTCACAGTTACGAATAACCTGTGCAATGGCATCCATAGTTAAGTCCACCCCTCGGTCTCTAGCCCATTTGTACGTCGCATCTCTCCCTTGATGAATGCCTTTCCATGTGAAAGCAAACTGTGGCTTACATACTTTGGCCAAAGGAATGGAAAAGAAGGCATCAGCAATGTCAATGGTGGCGTACCATTTGGCTGCTTTTGACTCCAGTTCATACTGGAGTTCTAACATGTCCGGCACAGCAGCACTCAGTGGGGGTGTGACTTCATTCAGGCCACAGTAGTCCACCGTCAGCCTCCATTCTCCACTGGCTTTACGCACCGGCCATATGGGGCTGTTAAAAGGTGAGTGAGTTTTGCTGATCACTCCCTGGCTCTCTAGTTGACGAATCAACTTATGAATGGGGAGCAAGGAATCCCTGTTGGTGCGGTACTGACACCTGTGCACCGTTTTGTAGCAATCGGTACCTGTTGCTCTTTTACTCGCAGCAGCCCCACAACAGATGGATCTTCTGACAGGCCAGGCAAAACAGACAGCTGCTTAATGTTGTCTGTGTCCACAGCAGCTATTCCAAAGGCCCATTGATACCCCTTAGGAGCCTTGAAACGCCCCCTTCTGATATAATCCATTCCTAGTACACACAGAGCCCCTGGGCCCGTCACAATAGGATGTTTTTGCCAGTCCTTACCAGTGAGGCTTATCTCAGCCTCCAACACAGTCAATTCTTGAGAGCCACCAGTCACTCCAGAAATATGGATTAATTCTGTCCCTTCATGACTCAAGGGCATCAGAGTGCACTGTGCACCAGTGTCCACCAGGGCCTTATATTTCAGTGGTTCTGATGTTCCAGGCCATCGAATCCACACAGTCCAATATACTCTATTATCCCTTTCCCCCCCAACTAAGGGCAGGGCCCCTCTATTCATTACCTGTGCTAACTGGAGCAACTGCACTGGTGGTTGATCTGCCTTGTAATTCTCTCACCCGGCCTCGTAGTACAGCAGTAGGTTCACGGTGCCACTTTCTCATGTCTTCCCCACGGTCACGTAGGTAATACCTGAATACAATTCGTAGTGTATTATCCCTTACTTGAGCCGGAGAGCGTTTGCCTCTAAGAGTTGAGATTTCCCATGGTGCACGTGAGAAGGAAGGTTCATCATCTCTAGTTTGGTGGGCTCGCATTAATCTCATGATCTCCTTCACCTAACTCTTTTGATTATTCTGATCTTCATCCAGCGTCTCTGATACTGCTACAGGTTTGTCACGACTAATCAGAAGAGACACTTGCTTTCGCACTTCATTCAGATGGTCCATCATTAGGGACATAGCAGCAACAACAGCGTGAGATGGGGGTAGCAATTGTTCGTGGTTTTGGAGCGTAAGAATTAATTCATAAACTAACGGTGTTCACTGTCGTTCCTGGTATCTGTCACACACTGACATAAGTGTAGAGGCATTTTGGTCAGCACTGTTGTCACGATTTTCTGCCATATCTCAGGCGTCGTCCCCACTTTTTCAGGGTCAGGGTATTAACATGGGTGGTTAGGAACAAAGTTACGGTCATACAACATGTCCACCACGTCTAATTCCCTCTGTATAATCAATAACCAATAGATATCAAGATATTATAATCACAACACAATCAAGAAAGTTAGACAAAGTAGACAACGACCACAAAAAAAGAATAAGGGAAAAAAATTACCCTACAGCTGAACCCACCACAAAACACCAAAAGAGGTGAACTCCAAAAGAGATACTTCCCCTCTCGTAGCCAGCCCTTAAATAGGTCTAGGAGGGGTGGAGCCAGGCTCCACTCCTTCCAGCAGCACAGGGAATTGCTTTCACCTGTGCTCCTCTGGCTGACTCATGGCTCGTCTCAGGTGATCAATCAGAGGTTCAGGCCTTGACTCAGCAGTTCCCATACACTCCACCCCTTCACGGCGTGAACCAATGATCAGGTTAACAAAAGGGTAAGCTTTCCCTAATACAGAGATCCAGTATATTGCGACGCTTATACAATTTTATCGCGACATGTGTTGGTACAATTCCAGATGAGTGATGATCAGTGGATGTCCATACTCTTCTATGGGCCAGTGCTTGATGATGTGACTGGAGGCATGAGGTCATGAGGTGCAGGTCCGTTCTCTGTTCCATCAGTCCCATGCAGACCATCACCAGGTGTTGTACGTGATCTGACAGCAACACTGGAATGCTTGATGGCATTTTGTTCCTTCCGGTGATCCAGAAGGCTCACAGACTCACGGGGAGTAATACAGATGTTTTACAGGTACCAGGAGGGGAAGGTCTGCTCTCCAGGGCAAGATACAGGCTGTATTTCTATCTTGGGTCAACACTTCCGCCTGTACTGGGGCACGTCCTGGCCGCCTGTACCACACCTTCTGGCCCGATATCTGCGGCTGCATAACGATATCAGGCACCAAAGGAGGTGTCCTGATCTGTCACAGGGACACGATGGGGGTCCCTTTAGCAATAAAGATCGGAGTGTTGACCACAATATCAGTAGGCCATGTACCTATTACTGGAGGGACTACTGAGCCTCCCACCTCCAATAGTCTCCCCCAAGGTGCAAGTAGGCCACACCACTTGGGTCCTACCTGCACCTTCCAGGGCCTTTTTATTTTATGGGTACCTGGATCTAAATTCTCAGGGGCAGGGTGCAGAAGATTATTTTCGTTACCAATCTGGGGTCTTACCTGATGATCAGTGCCCGTAATTTGGATCCTAAGCGGGGTGGCCCATGTCGTCTGCAACATTCTCAGGGTGCTGGGTCTGCCGTCTCGAGGTCTTTCATTCAGGTCCCGCAGGGTTTCATACAGTCTTTTCGTCCACCCCTGCAAGGACTGGGAGTCTGTCTTATGGGCAGCTTTAAGAATACCGTTATAATGTTCGATGAGGCCTGACCCCGTTGGATTATAAGTCAGGTGGAATTGCCATTCGATGTTATTTTCTTCTGCCCAGCGCTGTATCATTGCACCAGTAAAATGAGTCCCTTGGTCGCTCTCGATGACTTGAGGTGTCCTGTAGGCAGACATCAGTTTAGTGAGTGCCTTGATGGTATATGCCTGGTTTGCTCTCGGTACTGGATAGGCCTGCAGCAGCCCACTTGCAGTGTCTACACAGGTCAGGGCGTATCTCGCCCCTTCAGACTGAGGAAGAGGCCTAATGTAATCGACCTGCTGTCACTGGAGAGGATTGTGTCCTCTAGCAAGATGGGCTGTTCTTTCGGGCAACGATCTCGGCCTCATCTTGGAGCAAGCATCGCAATCCCGGCATGCCTGGACGATATCAGATAGTTGTATGGGCAGTCCCCATGCTTTAGCAGCTGCCCACGTTGTCTTTTGTCCAGCATGCCGTACCTTTTGATGTAACCAGCGGGCAATATTCTCAGATGGTGAATTCTCAATCCATCGAACTCGGACCAGCGTGTCTGTCATGGTTCTATGGTATTTTTTGTTTTTGTTTTCTGTTTTTGGATTTCAGTATTCCACATCAAAACATCATGTAGTGTACGGGGCATTAAAGTGTCACTGCCATAATTCCAAGTACCTATCCCTGTACATTACAGAAGTCACGGGATCTGGCCCTTCCGGGTGGGGGGGGGGGGCACTTTCTTGCTGCCTTGCAGTGGGTGCTGGAGGGTGCTTTCCTAGCCGTTCCAAGCTTTTCAGCTTTGAATCGGTCCCGGGAACTCTCTCTCATCTTGTCTGGTTTATTAATCTCAATTTCAATTAAATTGTATTATATTTTGTTATCTTGTATTCCGATATTATAGTAAAATAAGTTTTCCTCCATAGATTGTTGCCGCTGTTCTTTTCCTCCCTTCCTTCCTTCCCATTTTTCGTGGGACTGGGGTGGGGGAGGAGGGCAAAGGCCTGTCACCCTATCACGGACATAGATTGATCTAGTCAACTCCGTGACAGATTTTTGGCGCCCAACATGGGGCACGACTGCTTTTTAGCTTTTAGAACGAATCTCTTTTTCTCTCTGCTCTCAGAGAGCTTCGTTAAGGAGCATGATCAGTAGTTCAGGTTTCTGTGCTGGATAACCTGACCTTGAAAGATTAGGCGTACTGCCAGTGTTCTGGGATATTTGTAATCTTTGAGCACTACTTAGTCTGAGTAGTGCCTTTTTTTTCTCTTCTTTTTTTTCCTCCTCTTGTTATCTTCAATTCATAAACCCTTTTTTAGCAGGCACCAGCGATGAACCCACTCGTTATCGTGGGGGCGCTGTGTAAAGGATTTAAAGCAATGGTGTTACTCACAACCTACTGGCCAATAATCCATCTCACTCTTGTGTGTTGTGGAATTGCTTTCATATATAACTACCTAATGGCACTGATGGAGACACCTATGTTTTACCTATTTGCAATGTGGTATGATTTGAATTTTGACACTGACATCCCCGAAGGAATGGCTAATTTCACAAACAGCTACATCCCAAATGGAATAGCTAATTTTACAAACAACATGATGTTCAGACCAGTCTCCGGGTTTTCTTCTCGGTTTGTCAAACGTTTATCGAATCCTGAATTAATAGTCATGGTGGTGTGCGTGTCATTAATTTTCCTGAATGTATTCCAATTCATTCGTAATAAGGGGAAGGAGTCTCCTCCAAAACTAGAGAATGATGACTGGCAGGGGATGTGGAGAGGTTTAGGAAAGGTTTTAGAAGCATGGGGACCCGCAGTGTCATGGGATTTTACTCTTGAACACCTGTGGGATCCTGAGAAACTAAGCCAGTATTTGAGTCAGGGACTATGTGGCTTACATAAATCTAAGGAGGTACAACTGATTTGGGGTTTGGCTTGTGCTTACCGTGCCCTATATAATACCATTCTGGAGAGAGAGAGTTTCCGAGCTGAGGTTCAAGCCAAAGGGGAAAATCCCCAAGTCAAATCTAATCAATCACAGGAGACACCAGTAACAATACCAGTTGCTCCCGTGGAGGGCAAGAAATGGAAACGAGTGTCTTCGCGTCTTGAACGAAAAAGAGAAGAAGAGGAGGAGGAGGGGGAGGAAGATCCAGGCGAGGGGCCCTCCTCAGAACCACCACCATCGCGAAAGGCAAAAGGGAAAACTAATGTCATGGTTCTATGTTTTTTGTTTTTGTTTTTTTGTTTTTGGGTTTCAGTATTCCACATCAAAACATCATGTAGTGTACGGGGCATTAAAGTGTCACTGCCCGAATCCCAGCTACCTATCCCTGTACATTACAGAAGTCACAGGATCTGGCCCTTCCGGGTGGGGGGGGGCGCTCTCTTGCTGCCTGGCAGTGGGTGCTGGAGGGTGCTTTCCTAGCCGTTCCAAGCTTTTCAGGTTTGAATCGGTCCCGGGAACTCTCTCTCTCATCTTGTCTGATTTATTAATCTCAATTGCAATTAAATTGTATCTATTGTGTTATCTTGTATTCTAATATTATAGTAAAATAAGTTTTCCTCCATAGATTGTTGCCGCTGCTCTTTTCCTCCCTTCCTTCCTTCCCATTTTTGTGGGACTGGGTTGGGGGGGGGAGGGCAGAGGCCTGTCGCCCCTGTCACGGACATAGATTGATCTGGTCAAATCCGTGACAGATTTTTGGCGCCCAACGTGGGGCGACTGCTTTTTAGCTGTTTGAACGAATCTCTTTTTCTCTCTGCTCTTAGAGAGCTTCGTTAGGGAGCATTATCAGTAGTTCAGGTTTCTGTGCTGGAAAACCTGACCTTGAAAGATTAAGCGTACTGCCAGTGTTCTGGGATATTTGTAAACTTTGAGCACTACTTAGTCTGTGTAGTGCCTTTTTTCATTTTTTTTCCCTCCTCTTGTTAGCTTCAATTCATTAACCCTTTTTTAGCAAGCACCAGCGATGAACCCACTCGTTATCGTGGGGGTGCTGGGTAAAGGATTAAAAGCAATGGTGTTAGTCACAACCTACTGGCCAATAATCCAGCTCATAATTATGTGTTGTGGAATTGCAACCATATATAGGTACCTAATGACACTGATGGAGACACCTATGTTTTACCTATTTGCAATGTGGTATGATTTGAACTTTGACATCTACATCCCTGAAGGAATGGCTAATTTCTCAAACAACTACATCCCAGAAGGAATGGCTAATTTCACAAACAACTACATCCCAAATGGAATAGCTAATTTCACAAACAACACAATGTTCAGACCAGTCTCCGGGTTTTCTTCTCGGTTTGTCAAACGTTTTTTGAATCCTGAATTAATACCCATGTTGTTGTTCGCGTCATCAATTCTCCTGAATGTATTCCAATTCATTCATAATAAGGGAAAGGAGTCTCTTCCAAAACTAGAGAATGATGATTGGCAGGGAATATGGAGATGTTTAGGAAAGGTTTTAGAAGCATGGGGACCCGCAGTGTCATGGGATTTTACTCTTGAACACCTGTGGGATCCTGAGAAACTAAGCCAGTATTTGAGTCAGGGACTATGCGGCTTACATAAATCTAAGGAGGTACAACTGATTTGAGGTTTGGCTTGTGCTTACCGTGCCCTATATAATACCATTCTGGAGAGAGAGAGTTTCCGAGCTGAGGTTCAAGCCAAAGGGGAAAATCCCCAAGTCAAATCTAATCAATCACAGGAGACACCAGTAACAATACCAGTTGCTCCTGTGGAAGGCAAGAAATGGAAACGAGTGTCTTCGCGTCTGGAACGAAAAAGAGAAGAAGAGGAGGAGGAGGAGGAAGATCCAGGCGAGGGGCCCTCCTCAGAACCACCACCATCGCGAAAGGCAAAAGCGAAAACTAAGAGACATGCAGAAGAGAGTGATGAAGAGGAAGTCTCTATTACTACTCGCCCGCCTCTAAAGATGACTGAAATCCAAGGTTCAAGAAAGGAGTTCACACGGCGCCTGAATGAAAGTATTGTTTCCTGGCTGGTTCGCTGTTGGGACAGTGGGGCCCATAGCTTGTCTCTGGATGGTAATGAAGCTCGCCAAATAGGTGCCATTGCCAGAGATCCAGCTATTGATAGAGGAATTAGTCGATGTTCGGATGAGGCTGCCTCCCTCTGGGAACGAGTGTTAATAGCTGTGAAGGAAAAGTATCCCTTCAAAAATGGCTTGAAGATTGCAATGAAAAAATGGGATACAGTTGAAAAGGGTATCCAGTATTTGAGGGAAATAGGCGTGGTGGAAATGTTGTATGACCCTGACTTTGTTCCTAACCAACCACACCAAAACCGCGACCCTGAAAAGGTGAGGACAACACCTGAGATATGGCAGAAAATTGTGACAACAGCACCAGACAAATATGCCGCTACACTAACGTCAGCGTGTGACAGATACCAAGAACAACAGAGAACGCCCTTAATTTACGAATTAATTCTTACGCTCCAAAACTACGAACAATTGCTGTCCCCAATTCATTCTGCCGTTGCTGCAATATCAAGAATGACGGAGCAAGTGTCTCAACTGATTAACCGTGACAAACCTGTAGCAGTATCAGAGACACTGGATGAAGATCAGGATAATCAAATGAGTCTAGCGAAGGAGGTGAAGGAGATGATGAAATTTATGCGAGCCCACCTAACTAAAGACGATGAACCTTCCTTCTTACGTGCACGATCAAAAATCTCAGCTGTTAGAGGCAGACGCTCTCCGGCTCAAGTAAGGAATAATACACCGCGAATTACCTTATGGTATTACCTACGTGACCATGGAGAAGACATGGGGAAGTGGCACGGTCAACCTACTCCTGTACTACGAGCCCGGGTGAAAGAATTACAAGGCAGATCAACCACCAGTGCCGTTGCTCCAGTTACCACAGGTAATGAATAGAGGGGCCCTGCCCTCAGTCAGGGGGGGGAAAGGGATAATAGAGTATATTGGACTGTGTGGATTCGATGGCCTGGCACATCAGAACCACTGAAATATAAGGCCCTGGTGGACACTGGTGCACAGTGCACTCTGATGCCCTCAAGTCATGAAGGGACAGAATCAATCCATATTTCTGGAGTGACCGTGGGCTCTCATGTTGTCAGCAACTGCAAAACTGCGAGACCCCCCCGCGGGGTCTGATGTGTTAAGCTCCCTCCCTGCTCTAATGATTGATGTGTGATGTGCCCCCTTGGGGGCGTAGACGAAGTAATTAGGCTATATAAGGTAGTGTATACGGGTAATAAACGCCATTTGCTGCTCATCATATTGGTGTCGCCTCAGTAATTGGCCAAGCTGCGGTCTCCCGGGAAATTCGGAACGGGCTCGAACGGCAACAAGTGGTGACCCTGATCGACGTGATTCCTGGGAGTGAATCAGCTGCCTGCCGGAAGCAGGATTCCACTGCGGTAGCGGTAAATTCAAATCCGCGGAGTGGTGGAAACCCGGGGACGGGGAGGAGTGCGCATTACTCCTCGTCAGGCGGGAGGCTCGGGGAAAGGAGCCAAAATTCCCCTAGGACGCTAGGGGGGAAACGCCAGAAGAGGCCAGGTGTATGTTCGGCCGGAGGCGTTATGGAAGCCGTCATAAAGGTGATTTTTCATGCATGCAAAAATTATTGCGGGAAAAATGTTCCTTCTAAGAAGGAGATATCAGCGACACTTATGTTGCTGGAGAAGGAGGGATTACTATCATCCCCTTCTGATTTATATGATCCTAATAATTGGGATTCGTTTACTGCCGCGCTCTCACAGAGGGCAATGATTACTCAGAAACCAGCAGAGTTTTTGGTATGGGGATTGATTTTAACAGCTCTTAAGAAAGCAAAAGAGGAGAAGGTTGCAGGTGACCGTGCTAGGGAGCTGCTGGGGCTCGGGCCAGGGGGGGGTCTTGTCTCCCCTACAGATTCGCCAGAGGGCAAGATGGCGCTGACTCCTTCGGCCCCACCAGAAACAACGACCCTGGAGATAAAGAAGAACGAAGTGAAGCAGGAGCAACCATCCCATAAAAGGGAGGACCCACCTCCATACCCGGCTCGCAGCATATATCCTTCGCTTAAGCCCTATAAAGATAACGGGGAAGGGGGGTCGGTGGAGGAATGTAGTATAACTTCTAGCACAGTTGATAAGAGGGTCCTTGAGAAGGGAGAGATGTCTGGAGGGGCTGGGATACAACTTGTGGAATGCGACAGTGGGGGCGGGACTCACCCACTGCCCGATTCTGCCTGCAACGGTGGCCACCCCCTGAGGGGCGTGGATTGTCCCCGGCCTTGCTGTGGGGGGAGCGTTCCGACGGGGATGGCCCCGGAGTCCGCCCAGGAGGGGCGTGGTCCCATATCGACAGCTTCATGGGGCCCGCCTACCCTCACTGATTGGGCTCGAGTGAGGGAGGACATACAGTCCGCAGATCCAGCAGGTGTCGCTCGCGCTCTGCCGGTGGTGGTAAGACCAGAGGGTCCAGCTTGGGTTCCTCTAGATTCCAAAGCGGTTACTTGTCTTTCGGAATTAGTTAAGAGCAAAGGCCTGCGTTCCCCTGTTACTATGGCAGCGGTGGAAGCTCTTATGGCTTCTAATCTTTTGCCATATGATGCGGTGAACCTTATGCATGTTATTCTTGAGCCCGTACAATACACCCTATGGCATGATGAATGGGATAGACTACTTCAAGCTGTGGTGGCTGCTGCCAACCGGGACCCCCACCATCCAGCCAATGGCCAGCGCAGAGGCGAGAGAACTACTCTTGTACGTCTTCAAGGCCGGGCAGATGGAATGGTGGGATCCCCGGAGGGCCAAGCAGCAATGCTCAGACCAGGAGAGCTGGCAGCTGTTACAACGGCAGCCCTCCAAGCCCTGCGAGAAGTGGCTAAGGTTGTGGAACCTGTGCATCCGTGGGCAGACATAAAGCAGAGCCACTCTGAGTCATTTTCTGATTTTGCGAATCGCCTAATTCGTGCAGTGGAGGGATCTGATCTCCCAAGGGAGGTCCAATCCGCAGTCATAATAGAATGTCTTAAACAGAAATCGTTGCCAGACATCCAGCAAATCATCAGAGCAGCACCGGGTAACCTAACTACCCCAGGGGAGCTTATTAAATATGTGTTAGATCATCAGAAAGTTGCACCATTAACTAATGAGGGATTAGCAGCCGCCGTGCAGGAAATGATAGCCGCAAATCGGGTCGTACGCTATAAAGAACATAGGCATGTCATATGCCGGATGGTCGGCATGGCTACATCGACAGGCACTTGATACACCTAGAAGAGCAAAAAGAGATGTTTCTGGTATTCTGGGAACAGGTTTAGGAGTCTTAAACAGTATAGACACTGAAATACTCATGAGTAAATTGAATGCCATTACAAGTAATATACGTGAATTGCAACATCCTCTACAGTCGTCTCTATCAGGTTTAGGAACAAGCCAATGGCTTTTATCAGATGTGTTACCGCAATGGGAAAAGATAGATAGAAAAGATCATCAGCTGATTATGGATGCGCTTTCAGCAGTCCAAGGTAATACTTCTTTAGCCCTCAGTTGCATTCAGGCCCAGATGTGGATGCAGTTTATAGCAGCGACAATCGTGAGAGAAGGTGAGGATGGCACTATACCCACTGAAATTAGAAAAGTGATTTGGGACAATGCAAATAGGTTTGAAAGAAAATTTCAATCATGGTGGCATTTAGTTAACTTCACTTATGACCCTGTCACCAATTATGCCATGGCTTTTGTTTTGATGATAAGTAATGCTTCAGTATACACGATCTATCCAATCGTGGCTCTAGGATTAAATCATGGTGAGACTACTCTGTATCCAATTGAACATCGGATATGGGCTCTTCAAAAGAATGAGAAATGGCAAACTGTGGACGTTAGTTCATGTGCCATGCGAGAACAACAAGGATTTATTTGCGAAAGTAATTCATTTGAGACCCAAGATATCTGTTTTGACACTGAACAAAATATCTGCCACTTTGAGGTCCAGCCTGGTAGAATGTTCAAATCAATGCTTGTCTATATTGGAAAAGGATGTGTTTGCATCAGAACTCATTGCGACTCCATACAAATAGGGGATATAATTGTTGATACTGCCAATCACTCAAATCTTTGTGTTTGCAATTTTATCAATATTTTAGGATGTGATTTTAACTATACAGTTCCTGTTACTTCATATCAGCTTTTGAAGTTCAATTACACCCTGATCAAAGATTTGCGTCCAGCGCTGATTGGAATGAATCTCGCTTTGGTAAAGGAGCTTCTACAACATGACGATCTGCATCGACTACTAGAACGCATCAAAGACAACGGACAAAAGACCTTGATTACTGTTCATCATGACGTGAAAAAGATACATCGCATCTTGGAGAGAGTAATGAAAGCTGGAGAACATCATTGGTGGGAGGTTCTTTTCGGTTGGTCTCCCACAGCTACGGGAATTCTTAACTCTGTACTACATCCGGTAGTTGTTATATTAGGTCTGATAGTATTATGCTTGGTTCTTATAGTTATATTATATATAAGGACATGGCGCTTGCTAAAGCAAGTGTCCCAGCTTGATTTCGCATTAAATAGGGATACACTGCATCGTTTTTTCTAAGACTTATCTTAAGGCTGATAGACGGTTGTAACGTTAAGGTAGAACTTATATAAGATATTAAGATTTTAAGATTGTTAAGATAATAGATTGTCATTAAGTTATAAGCATATAAGTTAAGTTAAGTTAATAAGTTAAATTAATAAGTAAGTTAAGTTAATAAGTTAATAAGTATAGATTCTAAGGTTATATAGAGGTATAAGTTATATAGTGTTATATAAGGTTATAAGGTTATATAAGTATATAAGTTATAAGGTTATAAGTTATAAGGTTATATAAGTTATAGAGTTATATAAGTTATATAAGTTATAGGATTATTAGGATAGGGTATTTTGCGAATCGGGTTGTAACGGGGCAAGGCTTAACCGAGAGGACAATAGCATGTATAGGCGCAAATGCGGGGATTTCGGGCTGTACGCGGTTAGGGTCCTCTCGAGTTGTAGTATGCTTTCTTGAGCATGGAGAGGGGGAGATGTTGTCAGCAACTGCAAAACTGCGAGACCCCCCCGCGGGGTCTGATGTGTTAAGCTCCCTCCCTGCTCTAATGATTGATGTGTGATGTGCCCCCTTGGGGGCGTAGACGAAGTAATTAGGCTATATAAGGTAGTGTATACGGGTAATAAACGCCATTTGCTGCTCATCATATTGGTGTCGCCTCAGTAATTGGCCAAGCTGCGGTCTCCCGGGAAATTCGGAACGGGCTCGAACGGCAACATTGACTGTGTTGGAGGCCGAGATAAGCCTCACTGGTAAGGACTGGCAAAAACATCCTATTGTGACGGGCCCAGGGGCTCCATGTATACTAGGTATTGATTATCTCAGAAGGGGGCATTTCAAGGATCCTAAGGGGTATCGATGGGGCTTTGGAATAGCTGCTGTGGACACAGACAACATTAAGCAGCTGTCTGTTTTGCCTGGCCTGTCAGAAGATCCATCTGTTGTGGGGCTGCTGCGAGTAAAAGAGCAATACGTACCGATTGCTACAAAAACGGTGCACAGGCGGCAGTACCGCACCAACAGGGATTCCTTGCTCCCCATTCATAAGTTAATTCATCAACTAGAGAGCCAGGGAGTGATCAGCAAAACTCACTCACCTTTTAACAGCCCCATATGGCCAGTGCGTAAAGCCAGTGGAGAATGGAGGCTGACGGTGGACTACCGTGGCCTGAATGAAGTCACACCCCCACTGAGTGCTGCTGTGCCAAATATGTTAGAACTCCAGTATGAACTGGAGTAAAAGCAGCCAAATGGTATGCCACCATTGACATTACTAACGCCTTTTTCTCCATTCCTTTGGCCAGAGAATCTAGGCTACAGTTTGCTTTCACCTGGAGGGGCATTCAGTATACCTGGAATCGTTTGCCCCAGGGGTGGAAACATAGCCCAACAATTTGCCATGGGCTGATCCAATCCGCACTGGAACAGGGAGGTGTTCCTGAGCACTTACAGTACATTGATGACATCATTGTGTGGGGCAACACAGCAAAGGAAGTTTTTGAGAAAGGAGAGCAAATAATCCAGATCCTTCTCCGTGCTGGTTTTGCTACTAAGCGAAGCAAAGTGGAAGGACCTGCCCAGGAAATTCAGTTCCTAGGTATAAAGTGGCAAGATGGCCGTCGTCACATCCCGACAGATGTGATCGACAAAATCACTGCCATGTCTCCGCCCACTAATAAGGAAGAGACACAATCGTTTCTGGGTGCAGTGGGCTTTTGGAGAATGCTCATTCCATACTACAGCCTCCTTGTAAGCCCCCTTCATTATGTGACGCGAATGAGAAATGAGTTTACATGGGGCCCTGAGCAGCAGCAGGCTTTTGAACAGATTAAACAGGAGATAGCCCGTGCCGTGGCCCTAGGGCCAGTACGGATGGGACAGGGTATAAAGAACATCCTCTACTCTGCTGCTGGAGAAAAAGGTCCCACTTGGAGTTTGTGGCAAAGAGCCTCAGGAGAGACCCGAGGCTGACCCCTGGGATTCTGGAGTCGGGCATACAGTGGGTCTGAAGAGCACTACACTCCAACTGAAAAGGAGATCTTAGCTGCATATGAGGGGGTTCGGGTTGCTTCCGAAGTAGTCGGTACTGAAACACAGTTCCTTCTGGCACCTCAACTGCCAGTGCTGAACTGGATGTTCAAGGGAAAGGTTCCCTCCACCCATCATGCTACTGATGCCACTTGGAGTAAGCGGGTTGCATTGATTACGCAGCGAGCACGGATGGGGAACCTCAGCTGTCCAGGAATCCTGGAGGTCATCATGGACTGGCCTGAAGGTTAAAAGTTTGGAACCTCACCAGCAGAAGAAGTATTGCATGCTAAAGAGGCCCCACCATACAGTGAACGACTAGAGAATGAAAAGAAATATGCCCTGTTCACAGATGGATCGTGTCGTATTGTGGGAAAGCATCACAGATGGAAAGCTGCTGTGTGGAGCCCCACACGACAAGTTGCAGAGGCCACTGAAGGGAAAGGGGAATCAAGCCAATTTGCAGAGGTAAAGGCTGTCCAGCTGGCCTTAGATGTTGCTGAGCGGGAGAGGTGGCCAATGCTCTATCTCTACACTGACTCATGGATGGTGGCAAATGCCTTATGGGGGTGGTTACAGCAGTGGGAGCAAAATAACTGGCAAAGAAGGGGTAAAACTATTTGGGCTGCTGAACTGTGGAAAGACGTTGCTGCCCGAATAAAGAATATGGTTGTAAAAGTGCGCCATGCAGATGCTCATGTACCCAAGAGTCGGGCTACTGAAGAACAGCAAAATAACCATCAGGTAGATCGAGCTGCCAAAATTAAGGTGGCTCAAATAGACTTGGACTGGCAACACAAGAGTGAATTATTTCTAGCTCGGTGGGCCCATGAAACCTCAGGTCATCAAGGAAGAGATGCAACATACAAATGGGCTAGAGACCGAGGGGTGGACTTAACTATGGATGCCATTGCACAGGTTATCCATGACTGTGACACATGTGCCACAATTAAACAAGCCAAGAGGATGAAACCTCTCTGGGAGGAAGGGCGATGGCAAAAGTATAAATATGGGGAGGCATGGCAGGTTGATTATATCACCTTGCCACGATCTCGCTATGGTAAGCATTATGTGCTCACCATGGTGGAGGCAACCACCGGGTGGCTTGAAACATTTGCAGTACCCCATGCTACCGCCCGAAACACCATACTGGGTCTCGAGAAACAAGTCCTGTGGCGACATGGCACCCCAGAAAGGATTGAGTCAGATAATGGGACTCATTTCAAAAATTCTCCTGTAAATACTTGGTCCAAAGATCATGGCATTGAGTGGATTTACCATATTCCCTATCATGCACCAGCTTCTGGTAAAATTGAACGCTACAATGGGTTGCTAAAAACCATGTTGACAGCAATGGGTGGTGGAACATACAAGCACTGGGAGAAGCATTAGGCAGATGCCACCTGGTTAGTCAATACTAGAGGCTCAATCAATCGCGACGGTCCTGCTAGCTCCCTACATACTGTTAAGGGAGATAAGTTTCCGGTAGTACATGTAAAGAACATGCTGGGAAAAGCGGTTTGGATCCTTCCAGCTTCTGGGAAGGGCAAACCTCTTCGCGGAACTGTTTTTGCCCAGGGATCTGGGTCCACTTGGTGGGTGATGCCGAGAAATGGGGATGTTCAGTGTGTACCACAAGGGAATTTGATGTTGGGGGAGTGCAGCCAGTAATTCCATGTAAATACACAGATTTTTGTGTGTGCGTGTGTTTAATGTTTGATAATTACTGTTTGTATATATATTAAGCATGATGTAGTGATGTAGAATAAGGGGTGGAATGCCATGGTTTTGAGATTTGTGGCTTTCGGTATTCCTCATCATAACATCATGTGGGGCACTGGGACTTTAACTGCCAATGCTCAAGTCCTGGGTACTTGCCCTGAAGAGAAGAAGAACTACATTCCCCAGGGGACCTTGCGGTCAGGGAGAGGAGGTTTAACTACTGGCAAGGTCACCTGATGTGCTCTTTCTCGCCTGCCCTTCGTCGTGGGCGCTGCTCCCGTCTCCCTGCTGCTCAACTGCACTGCGCATCTCACCTCAGCGTTGTGGTGAGGCCTGTCCACCTTTCGGACATTCTCTCTCACATTATATTTGGTTTATTAGCTTCAATTCTGATTATATTGCATTATAGTGTGTTATCTTGCATTCCGATAATATACTTAGTAAATTAGTTTGTTTCTCCTCATATAGGTGCCGCTGTTTAAATTATTTTTTGGGGTCCCCTGTTTTCTTTTTTTCCAGAGGCGCGGATCTGCGGATCCCTCTGTCCCGCTCGTCACGGAACCAGGTCGAACCAGCCCGTAAACCGTTGACATGGGGGAGTGCAGTCTGTAATCTCATGCGTTAAGCATGATGTAGTGCTGTAGAATAAGAGGTGGAATGTCACTGTTTTATGATTTTTGGTTATCAGTACTCCACACCATAACATCATGTAATGCACTGGGGAGGGTATGACTTCTGCCGAACATTCGTCCGATGGAGAAGAACTACATTTCCCCAGGAGGCTTTGCAGTCAGTAAGGAGATGTAACTCTGTGCAAGGTCACCTAATCCTCCTTCTTTGCAGTCTGCGCTGTGCCGTCTGCGCTTCGCCGTCTGTTTTTCTTCAGTCACTCAACTGGACTGCACGTCTCACCTCAGCATTGTGGTGAGGTCTATCTACCATCCAGACAGACTCTCTCTCTCATTGTATTTTTTTTGCTGATACTCTATTTAGTAAATCATTTGTTTCACCTCAGATTATTGCTGTTGTTTTCAAGTATTTTGGGGTCAGCTGTTTCCCCTTTCCTGGAGGTGCGGATCCGCAGATCCTACTGCCCTGTTGGTTATGGAACCGGGCCGAACCAGCCTGTAAACCATTGACAATGTGGAATACTGAAACCCAAAAAACATAGAACCATGACACAGGGACTTAGCAAGATGTACTGTTCACTAAAGAAAGACAACTGGCTGCCTCCACAGTGGCATGGCCATTACTAAATGCCTTAAATCATGTAGAAATCAGAAATAATACTTTAGAGAATGAAAATCAACTTTTAAAAGACTGTATTGAAAAACTAGAGCAAGAACTTGGCGTATTAACAGGGAAGAAGCCAATTCTACATTTTCCCGTAGGCCAAGTTCATAACACTTCAATAAACAATGACCAGACTCCTGAAACAACAGGCTTTGTTGATCAGGAAAATAAAAAATCTAAATTAGATTTTGAGTATCCAATTCTGACCAATCCACTAGAAGTCTGTCCTGTCATAACTTAGAAAACAAAAAAAGTGCAGGACCGACCAGCAGGGGTGCCGCCTGATCAGTGGCCCCCTGCCCAGACTCATTTACATGTAACAGCCTGGCCATACACGGAAACAGAACTGATGGATTTAGTGCAGCAATTTCGGCAGAAGCCTAGAGAAAGTGTGCAGGCTTGGTTATTAAGACTGTGGGATTCTGGTGCAGAAAGTGTCTTGGTGAATGGCCCAGAAATAGCCAAGTTGGCCACCATGACTGTTCATCCTGCTCTCAGGCAGAGGTTATATGTGGGTAATCAATACCTTGTTGAAAACCATTCTATAATAGAATGGCTAATGGTGGCCTGCCATATGGTGTGGCCGAATAATTCAGATATACTTCTACATGCAGGGATGTGGTCCTCCATGGAGGACCTTCAAAATTATATCCGCGAACTGGGTGTAAGAGAGGCTATCTATGAAGACACATTTGATGGCCCTGATATGGTCAAATTTTCAGCAGGGATGAGAGACTTGATTCTACAGCAAGCTCCCTCTCATCTCTATGGTACCCTAGTCTCTATATTAAATACCCTGGTGGCCTCAGAAGCTGTAGTCCATCAGGCTTCCCAGTTAGTGGCCAACCTAGGAGAAAGAGAACGCCTGCGGATTAGGCACAACTTTTGGATGTTGGAAGAAGCAGAGGTCCTGCCAGGAAGTAAAACCAAAATGCTGGCTACTCGAGTTCCTCAATCAGGACCCGTAAGGGTCTCCCGAAAGCAAATGTTTAATGATTTAATTTGGGCTGGGGTCCAATTTACTAAGATCGACTGCCAGCCCAACCATGTCCTTCTCCAGCTCTGGAGACAACTAATGGACAATCAAAAAATCCAGATCTACCCTAAGAAACCTGTTGTAAGCGACTGCGAGACCCCCCCCCCACGGGATGTGACGAGATAGGCCCTCTCCCTGCTTTATGATCGATGTGTGGCATGTGCCCTTAGGGCCGTAGACGAAGCACATAGGTTATATAAGCTAGAGTACACGTGTAATAAACACCATTTTGCTGTTCATCGTATTGATGTGTACATGCAGTCATTTGGTCCTGACCTGGTTAGAGTTAGAGAGTGTCCTCTCTTCCCCCTAACAGCAATTTGAGAAGGGAGGAGGAGTGGAAACGGGTACCTGCTCGGCGGAGGGGGCATCCCCCATCCCGACCATCCCCGGCTCCCCAGGTGCCTCTGCGTAACAGGTTTGAGGCCCTGGAAGTTGAGGGGGGGACGAGTGAGAGTGCGGAGACGGGTTCACCCGTGAGGTTGCCTCAGGCGAAGCGGTCGCCCCCAACCCTCAAGACTGCTTCTACCCGTAAGGACAGGAGGGTGATTGTCATAGGCGACTCCCTTCTGCAAGGAACAGAAGGCCCTATATGCCGGCCCGACCCTACCCGCAGAGAGGTGTGCTGCCTTCCTGGAGCACGGGTCAGGGACATTTCAAAGAAAATTCCTGGGTTGATTCGGCCTTCAGATTATTACCCGCTCTTAATAATTCAGGCTGGCGGCGAGGAAGTTGATAAGGAAAGCCTGAGGTCTATCAAGAAAGACTTCAGGGGAATGGGGCGAATACTTGAAGGAGCTGGGGTGCAGGTGGTCTTTTCTTCTATGCCCGTGGTGTCAGGGAAAGGTACAGGGAGGATCCAAAATACCCAACTCTTCAATAGATGGCTTAAGAGCTGGTGCAGGCGCAAGAATTTCGGCTTTTTTGACCATGGGGCAACTTACACTGCACCTGGCATGATGGCTGCTGATGCATGCAGCCTGTCCCTGAGGGGTAAGAGGATCTTAGCTGAAGAATTAGCGGGACTCATTGACAGGTCTTTAAACTAGGAATGAAGGGGGAAGGGGACACAATAAGGGCTACTGGAATTGAACGGGTCATTCGAGGGCTTATACCAAACTCCATGGGCAATGACGGCAGAGTGCATAGGGAAGGACTAGGGCAGGGGGATGCTGGGGATGCTGCTGTTCTAGGGGATCCTAGATCCCTTATAAAGGGAAAAGTGGCGAGACGGATAGCCCGGCTGAAGTGCCTTTATACCAACGCACGCAGCCTGAGTAACAAGCAGGAGGAACTGGAAACTGTGATGCACTCGGGAAGTTATGACCTTGTTGCTATCACAGAAACATGGTGGGATGACTCCCACAATTGGGATACTGCCATCGACGGCTATAGACTCTTTAGGAGAGATAGGCGAGGTAGGAGGGGTGGGGGAGTTGCTCTCTATGTCAGAGATTGGATAAACTGTGAGGAGCTCCCTACGAGAAGCAGTCAGGAACAGGTTGAGAGCCTGTGGGTTAGGATTAGAGATGGGACAAATATAGGTCAGCTGGTGTTAGGGGTATACTACAGACCACGTGATCAAGGGGAGGCTGTCGACGAGGCTTTCTTGCTCCAGATGCGTGAGATGTCTGGCTCACGGGCTCTTGTCCTGGTGGGGGATTTCAACCATCCGGACATCTGCTGGGAAAACCACACGGCGAGCTGCAAGAGCTCCAGAAGGCTCTTGGAATCCATTGATGATAGCTTTCTGGTTCAGGTATTGGACAGACCGACCAGAGGTGAAGCGTTGCTGGACCTGCTGCTCACCAACGCTGAGGAGATCATCAAAGGCGTCAAGGTTGGAGGCTGCCTGGGCTCCAGCGACCACGCCCTGGTTGAGTTTGTGATCTCAAGCAATGTGGGCCTGGCAAAGAGCAGGACCAGGACACTGAACTTCAGAAGAGCAGACTTCAAGCTACTCAATGGATTGCTGGCCAAGATCCCCTGGCGCGCTGCCCTCAAAGACATGGATGTTGAGGAGAGCTGGCGGCTCTTCAAAGATGCCCTCCTGGAAGCACAAGAGGTCTCCATTCCGCTGAATAAGAAAGTGGGCAGGCGAGGTAGGAAACCGGCATGGCTCAGCAAGGACCTGCTGAGAGAACTGAGGGCGAAGAAAGGGGTGTACAAGCTCTGGAAACAAGGCTGTGTCACCTGGGAAGAGTACAGGAATGCCGTCCGGACTTGCAGACGTGGGATCAGGGAAGCCAAGGCGCAGGCAGAACTGAACTTGGCAAGGGACGTGAAAAACAATAAGAAAACCTTCTACAGGTACATTGCCCAGAAGAGACAGGCCAAAACGGGCGTACCTACTTTGGTAAATTTAAAAGGAGAACTGGCTTCAACAGATGAAGAGAAAGCCGAGGTGCTGAATGAGTTCTTCACCTCGGTCTTCACTGGTGGCCAGGATTCTAGTCTTTTTCACGTCCCTGAACCCTGCATCCCCAAACCTCTATGTGGGGACCGAGGAGATAAATCCCTCCCCACTGTAAGGGCAGAGCAAGTCCGAGAGTGCCTCCTTAGACTGAATGAATACAAGTCTATGGGGCCGAATGGCGTGCATCCCAGGGTCCTGAAGGAGCTGGCCGAGGTGGTTGCCGAGCGGCTCTCCATCATATTTGAGAAGTCGTGGCTGTCAGGTGAGGTCCCGGACGACTGGAGGAAGGGTCACGTCACTCCCATATACAAGAAGGGGAGCAGGGAGGACCCGGGGAACTACAGGCCGGTGAGTCTCACCTCCGTGCCTGGGAAGATCATGGAACAGATCCTCCTGGACAACATGCTCGGTCACATAAAGAATGAGCATGTGATCCGAGACAGCCAGCACGGCTTCACCAAAGGAAGGTCATGCCTAACTAATCTTGTGGCCTTCTATGATGGAGTGACGGCATTGGTGGACGAAGGGAAGGCGACCGATGTCATTTACCTGGACCTGAGCAAGGCCTTTGACATGGTCCCCCACCACATCCTCATCTCCAAATTGGAGGGAAGTGGATTTGATGGGTGGACGACCCGATGGATAAGCAATTGGTTGAAAGGCCGCAGACAGAGGGTGGTGGTCAATGGCTCTATGTCCAGGTGGAGGCCGGTAACAAGTGGTGTCCCCCAAGGGTCTGTCTTGGGACCGGTGCTCTTTAACATCTTTATTAATGACATCGATGAGGGAATTGAGTGCACCCTCAGCAAGTTTGCTGACGACACCAAGCTGAGTGGTGCGGTTGATACGGTGGAAGGAAGGGATGCCATTCAGAGGGACCTCGACAGGCTGGAGGGCTGGGCTCGGGTGAACCTGATGAGGTTCAACACGGCAAAGTGCAAGGTTTTGCATTTGGGCCGGAAGAACCCCAGGCACCTGTACAGGCTGGGAGGAGTGGTCCTTGAGAGCAGCTCGGCAGAGAAGGACCTGGGGGTCCTGATGGACGAGAGACTGAATATGAGCCAGCAGTGCGCTCTGGCAGCTCGAAAGGCAAATGGGATCCTGGGCTCCATCAGGAGAGGGGTGGCCAGCAGGGACAGGGAGGTGATTGTCCCTCTCTACTCGGCTCTTGTGAGGCCCCACCTGGAGTACTGTGTCCAGGTGTGGAGCCCTCAGTACAAGAAAGACATAGAGATTTTGGAAAGGGTCCAGAGGAGGGCAACTAAGATGATCAGGGGGCTGGAGCACCTCCCCTATGAGGACAGGCTGAGGGAGTTGGGCTTGTTCAGCCTGGAGAAGAGAAGGCTGCGGGGTGACCTCATTGCAGCCTATCAATACCTGAAGGGAACCTACACCCAGGAGGGGAGTAAACTCTTCAAAAGGGCTGACGACAGCAGGACTAGGGGAAATGGTTTTAAGTTGAAGGAGGGAAGATTTAGGTTAGATGTTAGGGGGAAGTTCTTTACTAGGAGAGTGGTTAGGCCCTGGAACGGGCTGCCCAGGGAGGTTGTGGATGCCCCGTCCTTGGACGTGTTTAAGGCCAGGTTGGACGGGGTCCTGGGCAACCTGATCTGAATATGTATGTTGGTGGCCCTGCTAGGCAGGGGGGTTGGAACTACATGATCCTTGGGGTCCCTTCCAACCCGGGTGATTCTGTGATTCTGTGATTCTGTGATTCTGTGTGCAACCTGAGCAGACAGCGCTGGCCAGACACTATCATCCGAGCGCCTATAAGTTACATCGCTTCCCTTTCTCTCTCCTTTTTTTTCTACCGCCTCTCTAACTTTTGACCAATCCGTACCCAGACCTTTCCCGCAGTCCCCACCCCCCTGGGTGTTACTGCATTCCACCTCCTGAGAGGAGACAGCAAGTGTCCCATCCCTACTTCCCCTTGCCCCCCGCAGGTGGTGTTAGATTACACAGAGAAGGATACAGCAGTTGTCGTGGATACGGCTGGGGAGTTTCAAGGACCTTGGATTCCTGCACTTGACCCGTTTTGCAAGTTAAAAGTGCAGACAGTTTAGCGCAGTCTTCTTCTACTTGTTTATGTGAAGCTGAAGCCGAAGCCGAGGGGGGAGTGGAGGGGGGTGCCGAAGGTGTGGACGAGATGTTAATCGCCATAGTTGAGGGCATATTTGCGGTGTTATCTTCCTCAGGGGACCTGCAAGAAAATACACTCCCCGCGCCACTTCTGTCAGTGTTAGTAAATTCCAAACCCATCAGAACGCACGCAGCCTCATGAATTCTACCTTCTTCTCTCGCTGCTTTCAGAGAGCCAAGGATCAGCCCTCAAACTTTAAGCTCTGCAACTTTCTGCTCCTCTATCGCACGCTGCACAAGCGTGGATGTAAATGCATCCCATCTAGTGGGGTCTAAAATGCCCTGAGAGGAGGGAAGATTCCACTACTCTTCCAGGCGAGTAGGTATAGCGGCAATGTCCTTCTCAGAAGGAGTATCATTGTTGAAATGGTCCTTACAGAACTGAAGGATTATCTTAATAACTTGCTCCATCACCAGCACGGCACTGATGTCCCGATTCGAGAGCAACTTGCCGTTACCCACAGGCTATCCCCACCCTCGAACTTGCACAGCAGCCAGCTGCTGCAGGCACGCCCTTAGGCGAATACCGTAACACCACGGTCTTCCACGGCCAGCCTGTAATTACCTCCTTACAGCACTGGAAATTCCGCAGGCTCGCAGGAGACTTCAAATGCAAGTTGGCTTCTCATGCAAGGGGGATCCTCACAAGTGGGTTCCTCACTGGTTCCTCACACAGGACACCAATGTTGCATTGCCTCCTACGGTACTGACCTAAAACCAGGCCAGGAACAAATGACTGCACGTACACACCAATATGATGAACAGCAAAATGGCGTTTATTACACGTGAACTCTAGCTTATATAACCTATGTGCTTCGTCTACGCCCCTAAGGGCACGTGCCACACATCAATCATAGAGCAGGGAGAGAGCCTATCGTGTCACATCCCGTGGGGGGGTCTCGCAGTCACCTACAACACAGTTCCCAGAAGACTTTCACTGTTTGGTTTCCATTTTCCTTTTAAAGGGAAAGATAAAATGCTCACAAGTCCCTTTCTTTTACTGCTCGTCGCTGCAGGGTGTGTTCTCTGGCTGTCTCGCCTTCAGCATTAGAGTAAGGTCTTCGGTTTTGGACACTCTTATTTTATTTATTAGCCTCAGGGCAGTGTCACTAACCATTAGACCAGGCTACCCAGAGCCACATCCAGCCTGGCCTTGAATGCCTCCAAGGATGGGGCATCCACAACCTCCTTGGGCAACCTGTTCCAGTGTGTCACCACCCTCCGTGTGAAAAACTTCCTCCTAATATCTAACCTAAACCTCCCCTGTCTCAGTTTAATACCATTCCCCCTTGTCCTATAACTATCCACCCTCATAAACAGTCTTTCCCCCTCCTGTTTATACACTCCCTTCAAGTATTGGAAGGCCACAATGAGGTGTCCCTGGAGCCTTCTCTTCTCCAAGCTAAACAAGTCCAGAGGTGTTCCAGCCCTCTGATCATCCCTTCCAACCCGGGCCATTCTGTGATTCTGTTACTTGGAGTTTTTCCTTCTCAGCTCGGAGACGCTCTTGCAAGAATCAGAGATTCCCTTTCCTGACTAGGAGACTCTCTCTCACCTAGGAGATTCTCCCTCTCAGTTTGGACTCTCTCCTGGAAACTCTCCCTTTCTACTGGGAGACTCTCCCTTTTGGTTTGGAGAGTCGGTTTGGAGTTTCAGAAACTCTCTTCCTCTCTGGGATATAATTGATTAAGGGCTGATAAGCATGAGGCAGGCCCCAAATAATTTGTGCCACCTCAGATTTGTCTGAGCTGCAACATCCCTGTTTCAAATATCTGCCTAGGCTCTCAGGATCTTGCAGTTTTTTAGGAGTAAAGTCCTATGACACCAGGGATGTCCATATCTCTAAAGTCTCTCCCAAGGCCTTCCACACTCCCTGCCACTCAGTATTCTCTAGCATTGGGAAAGACTTCCTCAAAATATTAAAAATACAGATCCTGAGTGAAATTATGAGTACATTCAGGGAGGTTCAACACAATCATCATGATCATTGGATGAGCATTCAAAAACTGCATAAATGATTCAAAGGAAAGACTGGGAGACTGTTTAAAAAACACAAGTTCTGTGGGGCTTGGCATGTTCTTACCAAGCTCTATACAATGCTATTTTGGAGAGAGAGTTTCAGAGCTGAGATTCAAGCCAAAAGGGGAAGTCTCCAAGTCAAACCTGATCAATCACAAGAGGCACCAGTACCCATGTCAGTTGCCCCTGTGGAAGGACAGACATGGAAACGGGTATCCTTGCGTCAAGAATGAAAAGAAGAAAAAACAGAGGAAGTAGAGGAAGATCCAGGCGAGGGGCCCTCCTCAAAACCACCCTCATTGAGAAAGGCAATGGAAAAAAACTAAGAGACACGGAGAGGAGAGTGAGGAGGAGGAAGTCACTGTTACCACTACTCATCAACCTCTGAAAATGACTGAAATCCAAGGCTCAAGAAAGGAGTTTACATGGAGGCGGAACATGACTTTTGTCACCTGGTTGCTTTGATGTTGATGTTGAAAGAAGGGTTGTAAGGAGGATCTGGGGAACTACAGTCCTGTTAGCCTGACCTCGGTGCCAGGGAAGGTTATGGAGCAGATTGTCTTGAGGGAGATCACGTGGCATGTGCGGGATGACCGGGGGATCAGGCCTAGCCAGCACGGGTTCATGAAGGGCAGGTCCTGCTTGACCAACCTGATCTCCTTCTGTGATCTAGTGACCCATCTGGTAGACAAGGGAAAGGCTGTTGATGTGGTCTACCTAGACTTCAGCAAACCCTTTGACACTGTCTCCCACAGTGTTCTCCTGCAGAAGCTCGCAGCCCGTGTCTTGGACAGGTATGCTCTTGGCTGAGTAAGGAACTGGCTAGAAGGCCGGGCCCAGAGAGTGGTGGTGAATGGAGTTAAATCCAGCTGGCGACCAGTCATGAGTGGTGTTCCCCAGGGGTCGGCACTGGGGCCTGTTCTCTTCAATATCTTTATTGATGACCTGGGTGAGGGCATTGAGTGCACCCTCAGTAGGTTTGCAGATTCCACCAAGTTGGCTGGAAGTGTGGATCTGCCTGCAACGCCCTACAGGGGGATATGGACAGGCTGTATAGCTGGGCTGAAGCCAATGGGATGAGGTTCAACAAGGCAAAATGCCGGGTCCTGCACTTTGGCCACAACAACCCCAGGCAACCCTACAGGCCTGGGGAGGAGTGGCTGGAAAACTGCCTGATGGAAAGGGACCTTGGTGTACTGGTGGACAGTTGGCTGAATATTAGTCAGCAGTATGCCTGGGTGACCAGGAAGGCCAGTGGCATCCTGGCTTGCATCAGTAACAGTGTTGTCAGAGGGAACAGGGAAGTAATTGTCCCCCTGTACTCAGCACTGGTGAGGCCGCACCTCGAGTACTGTGTCCAGTTTTGGGCCCCTCACTGCAAGAAAGACATTGAGGCCCTGGAGTGAGTTCAAAGAAGGGCGACAAAGCTGGTGAGGGGTCTGGAGCACAGGCCTTATGAGGAGCAGCTGAAGGAGATGGGATTGTTCAGTCTGGAGAAGAGGAGGCTGAGGGGTGACCTTATTGCTCTCTATAACTACCTGAAGGGAGGTTGTAGTGAGCTGGGGGCCGGCCTCTTCTCTCGTGTAACTAGTGAGAGGACTAGTGGGAATGGCTTCAAGCTGTGCCAGGGGAGATTTAGGCTGTATGTTAGGAAATACTGCTTCTCTGAAAGAGTGGCCAGGCAGTGGAATGGGCTGCTTAGGGAGGTGGTGGAGTCACCAACCCTGGAGGTGTTCAAGGAACATTTGGATTTTGTGTTGAGGGATGTGGTTTAGTGAGAACTATTGGTGATAGGTGGATGGTTGGACTGGATGATCTTGAAGGTCTTTTCCAACCTTGGTGATTCTGTGATTCATAGAAAGCAAAGAGATACATGCTTATTCTTAAAAGTGCTGCTTAAGGATAAAATAGTACTACATTTGGTGACCACTGACCGTCACCTGTGAAAGAAATGCAAGTGTTTCAAAAAGCCAAAGATACAGAATGAAAACTAAAGATTGGGAAAGATTTCAAAGTAGCAAAAAAAAGTCAGCTAGACACACCTTTAATGCAAACATGTTTAGGCAATGATAATGTTTGTACAACAGTATGCAGTGGGTTTTAATCTGTATCTGAATCTGGGTTTCTAAAAGATGCTCGAACTAGCTTGCGTGGCTTAGGAGCCAGGGACGGTTTATGCTTGGAACGTAGCATAGATTGTACCCTTAGATTGTATCTAGGATTGTTCGTGCTTGGTGAATGGATTTCTGGAATGCTCGCTTTTGTTCCTTCGACATGCTTGTCTAAACACTGTACCCTAGGTATGTGATTTATAGAGTTGTTTATAACCATGGTTTCAGGTTCTGTATCTATATAAGGTCTGCTGTGGTTACAATAAACGAAGCTGTTCACTCATATTGAGTTGGTGGGCTTCCCCAGGTTTATCAGCAGGTTTCCCTGGCCAAGTGGGTTATTCCTGACATTTGGCGCCCGAACAGGGACCTGACTGATGTGCCTGGCGTTGCAAGTCTTGCGCGGTTGACAACCGGGGCAGAATTCGGAGGGCAACCTGTGTGAATAGCTGGCCAGCTGAGCGTGACCGCGGGAGGCGGATTGCGGAGCTCCATCAGACGGAATGGAGCGGGAGGTAGCCCAACAATTGCTTTTACGTTTTTTAGAAAAACGCGGGGTGGATACGGGAGTTTTAAAGTCGGTACCGAACGTTTTAGATTTCGGGCGATCGGCGGGTGTGTTTTTGCATGCAGGAACCTTATTTAATGTTGATGAGTGGCATACGTGTGGTGATATACTTTGGGATCAGGTGATTGATGATAAAAAGGAGGCTAAGAAATTGATGAAGCCTTGGAGAGAGATTATTAACTGTATTAAGAGACACAAGGTGGAGCAGGATATGGCCGGTCAGGCAGCTCAGCAATTGGGGGTTGGGACGGCTACGGGGAGAATCCAGGATCCCCCTCATCCATCTATGGGCATCCCTGTCCCCGTTAAGTTGAATAATTACGTTTTGCCCAACGCTCCTCGAAAGGAAGAGTCGGATTCTGAGCCCAACTTATTCCCTGAGGAGGAAGGTAATGGGGATTTGCCCCCCCCCCCCTCCTCCACTCGCCTCTGCACCTGTGCCGGCGGGGGCTTCGCCAAGGAGAAATGAACAAAAGGGCTGTGACAATGTCACTCAAATAGGGAAAAATAGACGGGTTACAAGACTTAATTGGTCTAAGATTGCGGAACAAGCCGCACATCAGGGGGAAATGGATATAGTGGAGGTTGTGAGTCAAGCTTTTCCAATTCGTTACGATACAGGACAGGATGGTGAGGTTCACGGGGTACATGTGCCAATCGGTTGGAAAATGTTATTTCAGTTGCGGGCTACAGTGGCCGAGCATGGGTTACATAGTGAACCGGCTCAACAGCTGTTGACGTATATGTGGGCTAGTAGCATTTTGGTTCCGGAGGACATAAAAACTATAATGCGCATGATTATGAAGCCCTCTGAGCAGATGTTGTGGCAAGCACATTGGCGGCGGCTGTGTGAGCTGTCTGCACAGACCCCGCGGGATATGCACCACCCGTTGTTTCAGGTTACGGTTGATCAGTTAACAGGCAGCAATATGTTTTCTCGCCCTGACATTCAGGTCCAGATGGGACCTGAAGTTTGTATGGAGAGTATGAACTTGGCGCGGGATGCGTATAACATGGTAAAGACGTCAAAGCTGACACCATCATACTTATCAATTAAGCAGGGCAGAGAGGAAACTTTTGCTAGCTTCGTTGATAAATTGACTGAGGCATTGTCGCATGCTGATGTGCCAGACTGGATGTTGTTAGCGTTGTTAGATGCTGGCACAGATATTACTATTATAGCAACGAGCGCCTGGCCCCGACAGTGGCCGACGGAGTCGGTCGGGAAGGGGGTGGAAGGAGTTGGTGGAACTGTTCCGGTGTCTCGCAGTTTGGATCCAATTACGGTGACATTAGAAAACCGCTCTGCGCAATGCAAAATTACAGTAATGCCCCTCCCGGTGGGTGTTTCGGCGCTAGTCGGCCGAGACGTACTGGACCAGCTGGGTGTTATTCTCACCAATTCAGAGTCTTCGGGTTTTCCCTAACGGCCACTGCATGGGCTTTCCCGATCCGATTGCGATGGATTTCTGATCATCCCATTTGGATTGATCAGTGGCTGTTGAAACAGGAAAGCCTGCAGTATGCCAGTCAGTTGGTACAAGAGCAATTGCAGCAAGGGCATATCGTGCCTTCTACCAGCCCTTGGAATACTCCTATTTTTGTGATTAAGAAAAAATCGGGGAAATATCGGCTGCTACATGATCTGCGTGCTATAAATAATCAAATGCAAGCAATGGGGGCATTGCAACCAGGATTGCCAAACCCATCGATGGTCCCGGAGTCATGGCATCTGTTAATAATTGATCTGAAGGATTGCTTTTTTACAATCAAAATTCACCCCGATGATTCAGAACGCTTTGCTTTCACATTGCCAGCAATCAATAAGAGCATGCCAGCGGCACGCTATCAATGGGTTGTGCTTCCGCAGGGGATGAAAAATAGCCCCACCTTATGCCAGTTGTTTGTTGATTACGCGTTAGCACCGGTTAGAAAAGCTTGGTCTCATGCTATTATTTATCATTACATGGATGATATCTTGTTTGCTCAATCTGAACCTTTTACTATGCAACAAGAAGTCTTCCTACAGGAGCAATTACAGAAAAACGGCTTGCAGATAGCACAAGAGAAGATACAACGGGAAGCGCCTTGGAAATACCTGGGATGGATAATTACAGAAGGGACTGTCCGCCCACAGAAGCTTAACGTCAACTGTGAGTTATGAACCTTGAATGATGTCCAACGATTTTTTGGTGACCTCCAATGGTTGCGGCCGGTAATCGGCTTTAGCTCGAAGGACCTTAATGAGTTACGGCCGCTATTGAAAGGCACAGACCCGGCAGCCAAGGTGTCTTTGACAGCCCGACAGGCACAAATTGTGCAACAGCTATTACAACAGATAGCAACAAGGTCAGTATCTCGCCGGTTACCTGATGTTCCATTGTCTTTAGCCATTTATCTTACAGACTCACAGATATTGGGAGCGATCGTACAGGAAAGCCGAATACTGGAGTGGCTCTTTCCGCCTCTGCAACCCCGTAAGACAGTACAAATGAAAGTTGAAACTATCGCTGATCTGGTAAGAAAAGGTAGACTTAGAATTCGAGCTATCGCTGGTTCTGAACCTGCTTGTATCTACTTGCCTATACAGAAGGATACTTTGGACTGGTATCTCTTGAATTCATCGACTCTCGCGGATAGCCTGCTTTCCTCTACTTCCCTTGTTGTCTCCTCGCTAAAGCCATCTCTGCTAACACATTTTAAGCAGGTCGAGTGGATGCCACAGCCAAAGTACTCTGAAACTCCGTTGATGCATGCGGTGACTGTTTTCACGGATGCAGGGCGAAAATCACGTAAGGCTTCTGTGGTATGGAAGGAAGCAGAACAGTGGCGATCACACATACTTGATGCTGTAGCAGAGGACTCATTAGAACTGTTGGCAGTAGTATGGGCCATGTCGCACTGGATGCATCAACCAATTAACTTGGCATCTGATTCATTGTACGTGGTAGGAGTTGTCCAACGGATAGAGGGAGCTCAAATACGTGAGGTTAGAAATCAACGATTGTTTACGCTGCTATGCATGCTACATCGAGCTGTGACTATGCGCACTGCGCAATATTGTATGATTCACGTACGAAGTCATCAAACGTCTCTTGGACTAGCAGAAGGTAATGATAGGGCAGACCATCTCGTTTCGGTGGCTCTCTCGGAAGACATATTTCACAAAGCACAGCATGCACACTCGCTGTATCATCAGAACGCCCGAGGACTAAAAAGACAATTTAGTCTTCCTTTAGCAGATGCACGAGCTATCGTACGAGCCTGTCATCAGTGTGCCCATCATGGTCCAGGTTTAGGCTTAGGGGTAAATCCTCGAGGTTTAAAGCTTTCACAAATATGGCAAATGGATGTAACCCATGAACGCAGTTTTGGGCGACGTCGGTATCTTCATGTTACTATTGATACCTTCAGTAGGTTCATTTGGGCCACAGCTCAAACAGGGGAGCGAGCCCTTCATGTCATTAGGCACCTAACTGTTTGTTTCACAGTGATGGGAGTGCCGGAAATTATAAAAACAGATAACGGTCCAGCCTATACTAGTGCCCGTGTGCGCCGTTTTTGTCAACGATGGGGAGTCAAGCATCAGTTTGGTATTCCCCATTCTCCCACGGGACAAGCAATTTTTGAACGCGCTCATCAGATTGTTAAAAGATATCTAAATAAGTTTGACATCATAGATCTTGATCAAAAATTGGGGCATACACTGTTTACGCTAAACCATTTATGTATATTCGGGGAAGTTGATGTACCACCTGTGGTTCGGCATCAAGCCTATCTACAAGAAAATCAGTCTATAAATTCTATAAATTCTGCAGATAAGAAAATGGAAGTGATGTATAGAGATATGAAAACTGGTAAATGGATGGGACCTGCCCCAGTCCTTTATTTAGGGCGTGGTTACATGTGTGTACTTACTTCAGCAGGTCCGGTTTGGGTTCCAGCTCGTTGGACTCGGCCTAAGATACCTTCTCCTTCTATGGATGACATTGATCAAGTCGAGCCAACTGAGGGAACTGCTGTTGTCTTCAGAAGCTAATGTATGGGTAACTTGGGCTAATAGAACAAATCATCCAGATTTCTGTCTTAGCTTGAAATCAGCAGGAGAGCCTTTTCGCACTTGTTTAATTGGTTGGCCTGATTATGATTTGTCCGCTTTTCAACATTTTGTATATAGCGTTAAGAAGTGTAATTATAGTGAAACGGCTACCCGTAGTGCGTGCTTGATTGGTCAACTGAATAACACCCTTCCGTGGGATCCTCAGGAATTGGATTTATTAGGATCTCGAACAGCAAGTAATGCCTCAGGAGACATTAAATGTCTTTTGTTTGGTCCAGGAAGTACTTATGATAAATTTGCTATGCGCCTCACTAGGCCACAAAATCCCTTAAGTCCTTATTACGGCAAACCATGGACTTCTGTATTTCCTCGGAACGTAGGAGCTTTCGCCTTTAATAACTATTGTGGTGGAAACTTTAGCATAGGCAATGCGTATGGTCTTAGGTACACCCGTATTTCTGGGAGGTTACAGCTGGAGACCCTAGTCAATATGAATACAGCAAAAGCCCTTCCCCCCGGTATATTTCTAATTTGTGGGGATAGGGCATGGGCCGGGGTACCTAAGAATATAGTAGGAGGACCCTGCTATTTAGGAAAGCTAACCTTGTTTGCACCACGGCGAGCGGAATGGATGAACATCAATAGGATGCTATCAGGAGATGACCGCCTGAGGGATCAACGCTCGGCAATGATTCTGGCTGAAGATTGTCGTGACGAGGTACAGCTATGGACAGTCACTGCGAACATCTTTGCGTCTATCCTAGCACCAGGTCTGGCGGCTGCACAAGCCTTGAAGCAGATTGAGCGATTGGCATGTTGGACAGTCAAACAAAGCAATATTACGTCCCAGATTCTTGAGGAAATGCTGGAGGACATGGACAGTTTACGGCACGCGGTGTTGCAAAATAGAGCAGCTATAGACTTTTTGCTGTTAGCGCAGGGTCACGGGTGTACTGATTTTGAGGGAATGTGTTGTTTTAATTTGTCTGATCATAGTGATTCCATACATAAGCAGATTCGCTGGCTCTTGAATCACACGCAATCTGTGAGTAAAGATCATAACCCCATAGACGATTGGCTTCATTCTACTTTTCCAGGCCTTTCCTCATGGGCATACGGCCTGATAAAAGAAGGTTTGCGATGGTTACTGATCTTGCTATTGATAATTATAGGTGGACGAATTGTATATGGCTGTCTTCAAAGGGCAATCGATCCCCCTAGAGCCATGCCGGTATTTAGTACAACGTTTTCGACGAATGATTTTATTCAAGATTGGCTTAAAGAGCAAGGAGGTCATAACTCCTTGGAATATCTTGAGATGCGCCCATAAAATAAAAAGGGGGGAATTGCAGTGGGTTTTAATCTGTATCTGAATCTGGGTTTCTAAAAGATGCTCGAACTAGCTTGCGTGGCTTAGGAGCCAGGGACGGTTTATGCTTGGAACGTAGCATAGATTGTACCCTTAGATTGTATCTAGGATTGTTCGTGCTTGGTGAATGGATTTCTGGAATGCTCGCTTTTGTTCCTTCGACATGCTTGTCTAAACACTGTACCCTAGGTATGTGATTTATAGAGTTGTTTATAACCATGGTTTCAGGTTCTGTATCTATATAAGGTCTGCTGTGGTTACAATAAATGAAGCTGTTCACTCATATTGAGTTGGTGGGCTTCCCCAGGTTTATCAGCAGGTTTCCCTGGCCAAGTGGGTTATTCCCGACAACAGTATACATACACTTCTTAGTTTTTACTGCCTATCTATCTATCGGGAAGAGAAAGCTACATCCAAATGTATGAGGACAATATATACCATGCCATATACCTATGCAATTACTAGACACGACCCAAAACTTTAATAACTTAAAGTATTTATGAAAGAAAGAACACTATGCAAGTCTATCTAAATTATAACATTTGCTCTTAATCATAGAAAAATAGAATGGTTTGGGTTGGAAGGGACCCTTACAATTATCTAGTTTCAACCCCCCTACTATAGGTAGGGATGCCTCCCTTTAGACCCCCACAGCCCCATCCATCCTGGCCTTGAATGCTTCCAGGGAGAGGGCATTCACCACCTCTCTGGCCAACCTGTTCTAGTGTCTCACCACACTCACAATAAAGAATTTCTTCCTAATATCTAGTCTAAATCTACCCTCTTCCAGTTTAAAACCTTTTCTCCTTGTCCAGTCACTACATAGTCTTCTAAAAAGTCCCTCCCCAGCTTTTCTGTAGGCCCCCTTCAGGTACTGGAAGGCCGCTATAAGGTTCCCACTGGAAGCTCTCTCAGCCTGTCCTCGTAGGAGGGGCGCACTCTAGCCCTTTGATTATCTTCATGGCCCTCCTCTGGACCTGCTCCAACAGCTCAATGCCCTTCTTGTGTTGGGGTCTTCCACTCATTATAAAGTTCCTTGCCACCCATATGTCTATTTTCTTTCCAAGACATACCAAGGAGTGATACATAATAGTCCTGTCCATTGGCAATGACTCAGCTTACAGCATTTCAAAGCATACTGTGAACTTCACAGCATCAGACAACTACTGACAGAAGTCTTGGAAAGAGGGGGGACAAGTATGCTACTGCATGTCCTTACTGACTCTCTTCCTCACTTTTTTCTACCTTTTGATCCTAAGATTTTCATACTTTTCCAAATATATATTCTTCTCACTGACACAGTGGCAGTATTTTTCCCCTTTCTCCCCAAAATGCCCAATCTAATAGTGAGCTTAATTTTACATTTGAAACAAAAAGCAGAACACTGTTAAAATTATTCAAAATATATTGTTTCTGCTCATTTGCTCCCCTCTAAGATGAGGGGAAAAAAGAGTACAACTGACTTGTGTAATAAAAACAAGAAAAAAGCTCTTACTTTCTGATGCTTGGCTCCTCGAATATGGGCAGCATATGCATCTGCTCCTGTACAAGACACATCACAAAGCTCACAGTGCAAGTGATACCGCTCCTCTGAAAGAGTGGCCAGGCAGTGGAATGGGCTGCTCAGGGAGGTGGTGGAGTCACCAACCCTGGAGGTGTTCAAGGAACGTTTGGACATTGTGTTGAGGGACGTGGTTTAGTGAGAACTATTGGTGATGGGTGGATGGTTGGACTGGGTGGGTCTTTTCCTACCTTGGTGATTCTGTGATTCTATGATTCTATGCCAGGTCACCAGGGCCAATAGTGTGTATCTAGATGGTAATGAAGCTCTCCAACTAGGAAACATTGCCAGAGTCTCAGCTATTGACAGAGAAATTAGTAGGTGTTTGGACAATGTCACCACCCTCTGGGAATGTGTTATTATCTATTGTCACGGAGTTGACTAGATCAATCTATGTCCGTGACAGAGGCAACAGCACCAGAAAAGTATGCCAGTACACTAGCAGCAATGTTTGAAAGGTGCGAGAAATAACAGAGAAGATTCCTAGTTTCTGAACTGATTATTATGTTTCAAAACTTTGAACAAAAACTACGTCCAATTTACGCTTCCATTTCAGCCATCTTGAATGTAACAGAAAGACTAGATAAAATGGAAAAGCAGCAGGATGGTGTACTGGAGGAACTGTTTCTATTGATTGTGATGAACCTGTGGTGGTATCAGAAACACCTGATGAAGATCAGGATGATCAAAAGAGTCTACTGAAGGAGCTGAACAAACTGATTAAAAGTGATGAACCCTGTTCCTCACCTGTATCATCAAAAATCTCAGCTATTAAGGGCAAACGTCTTCCTGCTCAAGCAAATTACAGTAGTAAATCTATATCAGTTGCTGCCTTGAGGAGTTACATGAGCATGGAGATGATATGAAGGGACATATAAAACCCACTCCTGCATTATGAGAATGGGTGAGAGAATTACAAAAAAGATCAACTACTAATGCAATTTTTCCAGTTATTGTGGGTCCTGATCATCACTCACAAGAGAAGAACAATGCAAGTAACAAATAGAGGGGTCCTGCCCTCAGTCGGGGAGGGGGAAAGGGATAATAGAGTTTATTGGTGTCACGGAGTTGACAGATCAATCTATGTCCGTGACAGGGGCGACAGGCCTCTGCCCTCCCCCCCCACCCCAGTCCCACAAAAATGGGAAGGAAGGAAGGGAGGAAAAGAACAGCGGCAACAATCTATGGAGGAAAACTTATTTTACTATAATATTGGAATACAAGATAACACAATAGATACAATTTAATTGCAATTGAGATTAATAAATCAGACAAGATGAGAGAGAGAGAGAGTTCCCGGGACCGATTCAAACCTGAAAAGCTTGGAACGGCCAGGAAAGCACCCTCCAGCACCCACTGCCAGGCAGCAAGAGAGCGCCCCCCCCACCCGGAAGGGCCAGATCCCGTGACTGCTGTAATGTACAGGGATAGGTACTTGGAATTGGGGCAGTGACACTTTAATGCCCCGTACACTACATGATGTTTTGATGTGGAATACTGAAACCCAAAAACAAAAGAAAACATAGAACCATGACACCCTCCCCCCCTTTTTTTCCATTTTTTCAGCTGGTGGGCCTCTGGGCATGCTGTCTCCTTTTCCACAGACATAGATAGATCTATAGATAACACTGTGACAACCTCCCACTAAACCAGGTTGCTTAAAGCCCTGTCATAGCACCATGTAATGAAGTGAGAAAATTTAGATGGCTGCTAAGGAACTACAGTTCCCAGAGTGTTCTGCTTATTCCCATGTGGTTTCTGGGAGGGAAGTAGTGTGGTTCCCCTCTGTTTCTGCTCCGCCCAATCTCACCACAGGGTTAGGAGATATTTTCTTTTTCCCATTTGTGTGATTTATTTATCTTGATTCCTTTTATATTGTATTGTATCTCATTCCTTCTCCATTTTTAGTAAAAGTTTTCTCCTTATCTCAGTCAGGTAACTCCTATTTCTCACTTCTCCACTGGCTTCCCACGGTGGAAGGGATGGAGGGTAGCCCTGCTGTCATGGACAAAAGGCCCTCAACCTGCAGCAAGTATGTAATACAAGGTATATCAGCATAGCTTATCACATATTTCTTATATAGCAGCTTTCATCATGTTTCTCAGGCAAATTTGAAGTTTTTCCTTGTTTGAATACAATTGTTAACTGATCGTTTGGTGCCATTTCACCTTTATTTACCCCAACAGGATCTCAAACCTTGCAACCTTTGTACATTAGCTAGGGTAGCCTGGAGTTAGGTCACATAACTAGAAAAAGGGAAACATAACTCCCGTTTTTAAGAAAGGGAGAAAGGAAGACCCAGGGAATGACAGGCTGGTGAGCCTCACCCTGTGCTTGGAAAGATCTCCTTGAAGCTGGAGGCCTTCTGTGATGGAGTGATGGCTTCAGTGGATGAAGAAAAGGCAACTGATGTAATCTACCTGGAACTGTGCAAGGCCCACACTCTACATCATTATCTCTAAATTGAAGAAATATGGATTTGAAAGCTGGACAATTCAGTGGATGAAGAATTAGTTGGGATGGTTGCAGCCAGAGGGTTGTTGTCAACAGATCTATGTCGAGGTGGAGGCTGGTCACGAGTGGTGTCCCCCAGGGGTCAGTCTTGGGACTTGGTGCTCTTTAACAACTTTATCAATGACATAGAGGGATTGAGCGTAACCTTCTCAATTTTGCTAAGGACACTAAGCTGAGTGGTGCAGTTGATACAACAGAAGGAAGGGATGCCATTCAGAGTGACTTGGACAGACTTGAGGAGTGGACCAGTAGGAACCTATTGAGATTCAACAAGGCCAAGTGCAAGGTGTATTTTAGCCGAGCTGACTTGCAAGATACTCCCCTTGAGGAGGAGGACTGGGAGTTGGTGATGCAAGGTGTTGCACTTGGGTTGGGGCAATCCCAGATATGTGTACAGACTGGGAGAACTTATTGATAATAGCTCTGTGGAGAAGGACTTAGGGGTTCTGGTGAATAAAAATCTTGACACGAGCCAGCAGTGTGCACTTACAGTCTGGAAGGCCAACTGTATCCTGGTCTGCAGCAAAAGAGGGATGGCCAGCAAAGTGAGGAAAGTGATTGCCTCCTACTCTCCCTCACAAGGCCCCATCTAGAGTACTGTGTCCAGGCATGGGGTGTCCCAACACAAGACAGACACAAAGCTATTGGAGTGGGTCCAGAGGAGAGCCAAAAGATGATCAGAGGGCTGGAACACCTTTCTTATGGAGGTTGAGGGAGCCGGGCTTCTTCAGCTTGGAGAAGAGAAGGCTCCAGTGAGACCTCATTGTGGCCTTCCAGTACTAAAAGGGAGCTTATAAAAAGGAGGAAGATTGACTTTTTACATTGTGTAATAGTGTCGCTGAAATCCAGGAATAAAACTTGCCAACCCAAATGAAAGGTGTATGGGAACTGTTAGGTCAAAGCATGAACCAGTGATTGAGCACCTGGTTAAAGGGTGTAGACAGCCCTGGGAACACAAGTGGAAGCAATTCACCTGTGTGACTTCCTAACCTCACTGCTCTAACTGGCAGCCACAAGGAAAGTGTCATCTCTGTTCTGAAAATGCATCCTATGGTGTGTTTGGTGAGCCCTGATCCTCAGAAAGGGACAATTCTTTCTTTGTTACTGGATTGTGATCTTTTCCTTTCTTGGGTGATCTGAAACTGGTTTAAAGCAGCTATATCTGCTATCACCTATTCTTACAAAAGGTTAGAAAGCTGATATTACTGTATTGTAGCAATGGGTGCATAGGGGAGGGAGCTGTCCTCCCAGCATGTACACCCATGATTGAAAGCACACAGATGTTATACATTTTAACATGTAAATATTCATACAATTTCGGTGAAGTGTCTGCCTATTCCTAGGATGGCTATACATTAAAATCTGATGCTATACATGTACTGTGTTAGTTTGGAATTCTGGTAAGGGGTCTTAGGTGGTTGTATCCAGGCAAAAGATCATGTTACATAAGCCAGGTCCCATATATGATCAGAAACATTTGTACAAAAAAATATGGCTGTTGACTAAGTGTTTAATTGGCTCTTTGACCTTGTTATGGCACCTATTATAAGCCCTAGCAGGGTACAGTTTACCTCCTCCTCAAGGCTGGCGGAGTGTTGAGTCTCTGCTTGCTTTTTTTTTTTTTTTTTTTAGTCTCCAGATGTCCTCCTTTCTTAGGAACAAAAACTTTCCTGAAAGAATGCTAGTCTTGCTGAGGAGTTTGAATTTATTTCTGAAGGCCCTGAATTTATTGACAATTGTCAATTCCCCCCCTTGGAAGTAGTTAGTTCTTCTAACTACTTCCATATATTTTTTTCAATGTATCTTTTAATGCATCTTACACAGAGTCCTATACTGCTTATAAGTACTACTATGCAGATGAATCCTTCCAGAAGTGAGGTTGACCACCCTTTCAGGGACCATCTTCCTAGCTCTTGTAAGATTTTGTTAAGCCACTTATTTTCCTGCAGCCCCCTGCAGCTCTACTGTCTTCTGCTACCTTCCTCACTTCATCCAATTGTATCTGTAAATCATTAGTAACGTTTGGAACGTGTATACAACAACATTCTTTGTCCAGTTTTAGATATCCATGGACTCCTTGCTCCCTTCCTGGAAGTAAATGTAAAGTTATCCTATTTTGCAGGGTCATTTTGGTATTAGCTTGAACCTGCTTATTAAGTATTTGAAACCTCTCTTGAGTGGCTTTCAACAGTTTTGACTTGCCAGGTTAAATTTTCCATTAATATTCTGTTCTCTAAAGCCATTAACTCAGGTAATAAGAAACTTTGAATGATACAATTAAATTGCTGTCAATGGTTTACGGGCTGGTTTGGCCCAGTTCTGTGACTAGCAGAGCGGATGGATTTCGCAAAATCCACGCCTCGGGAAAAGGGAACAGGGGACCCCAAAATAATTAAAAACAGTGGCAACAATCTGAGGAGAAACAAACTAATTTACTAAATATAGTATCGGAATGCAAGATAACACATTATAATACAATACAATTAGAATTGAAGCTAATAAATCAAATATAATGAGAGAGCGCGTCCGAAAGGTGGAAAGGCCTCACCATAACGCTGAGGTGAGATGTGCAGTCCAGTTGAGCAGCAGGGAGATGGGAGGAGAGCCGGCGAAGATGAGCGGATGAAAAAGAGTGCATCAGGTGACCTTGCCAGGAGTTATATCTCCTCTCTGTGACCACAAAGTCACCTGGGGAATGCAGTTGTTCTTCTCTTCTGGGCAGGTACCCAGAACTTGAGCATTAACAGTTAAACTCGCGGTGCCCCACATGATGTTATGATGTGGAATACCGAAAACCAAAAATCATAAAGCCATGATATAGACAGTGGCATTGAGTGTACCCTCAGCAAGTTTGCGGATGACACCAAGCTGAGCAGTGCTCTCGATACATTGGAAGGAAGGGAAGCCATCCAGAGGGACCTGGACAGGCTGGAGAAGTAGGCCCATGAAAACCTAATGAGGTTCAATAAGGCCAAGTGTAGGGTGCTACACTTGGGTGGGGCTATCTGAGGTATTTATACAAACTGGGGGAAGATCTCCTAGGAGAAGGACTTGGGGGTCCTGGTGGACGAGAAGCTGGACATGAGCCAGCAGTGCATGCTTGCAGCCCGGAAGGCGAACTGTATTCTGGGCTGCATTAAAAAGGGGTGGCCAGCAGGGAGAGGGAGGTGATTGTCCCCCTCTACTCAGTTCTTGTGAGGCCACATCTGGAGTACTGTGTCCAGGCCTGGGGCCCCCAGTACAGGAGGACGTGGAGCTCTTGGAGCGGGTCCAGAAGTGGATTACTAAGATGATCAGAGGGCTGGAGCACCTCTCCCATGAGGAAAAGTTGAGGGAACTGGGCTTGTTTAGCTTGGAGAAGAGAAGGCTCTGGGAGCCTTCCAGTACTTGAAGGGAGCATATAAACAGGAAGGGGAACGGCTGTTTACGAGGGTGAATTGTGATAGAACAAAGGAGAATTGTTTTAAACTGAGACAGGGGAGGTTGAGGTTAGACATTAGGAGAAAGTTTTTCACACAAATGGTGGTGATGCACTGGAACAGGTTGCCCAAGGAGGCTGTGGATGCCCCATCCCTGGAGGCATTCAAGGCCAGGCTGAATGTCGTTTTGGGCTACGTGGTCGAGTGGTTGGCGACCCTGCACATAGCAGGGGGGGTTGAAACTCGATGATCGTTGTGGTCCTTTTCCACCCAGGCTATTCTACGATTATATGAATTACAGTAGTAATTGCTGTAATAGCTCGGTGCTTGTGCTGCAAAATGCTTCTTGCATGATCCCGCTCCTTGTATAACTAATTAACTGTATTATTTATTATCACTGTCTTTGTAATTGTTAAATGTTTGTGTTGTAAAAATGTTATTTGTGGCATTCCATTACCTGTTTAAAATACTCTTGTTTTGCTGGGGGTCATTGGTTAGGACTCTTGCCCAGGGAATTTGGTGTTCTCGTGCCCCGGGGAAGCAGGTGGATCCCATTGCCCAGCAACACAATGAGAAGTCTTGTAAAAAACCCCATTTTGCTGGGGGCCACTGGTTACAACTCTTGCCCAGGGAATTTGGTGTTCCCGTGCCCTGGGCAAGTAGGTAGACTCCATTACCCAGCAAAACACAAGGGATTTTCACCCAATACCTAAGATCAGTCGGGATAAACAGCTGTTATGAGACAAATGGTGTCAAAAGAAATTCCTAAACGAACACCACTCGAGTGTGTATTAGCATATGGGTGAGGCATTGCTGGAGAGTCTGGGGGCACCCTGAGTAAAAAAGCCTTAATTAAGTATTGCAATCAATGGTGGTTAGTATAGAAGTTAGAAGATGATAAGTGGCCTCAGAATGGGACCCTAAACTATAATACCCTCTTACAGTCAATGTTATTCTTAAGAAGGGAAGGTAAATGGGAAGAGGTTGCATACGCAGATATGTTTTTCACACTTTACCATCATCCCAAGTGGCAACAGGAGTGTGGTGTGAGGGCACTCCTAGCTCTGATTGTTTTAGCACTAGAGAAGGAAAAGAAAAGTGGAAGAAACTGGGAACATAAATGAAGTAACACGACCAGTTTTTATAATTGAGTGCTCTAATCATGAGACTAAATACTGGGTGTTTGTGGAAATTGGAGAACTGTATTGTTTGATTTGTGGGTTTTGAAGGGAATGGGACAAAATGGTTTGATGGTATAAGAAAGTGTAATTGTTAATGGAAGCATAATTGAGGGTATGTGGAAGTGTGATTGAGGGTACGAATAGTGGAATAACGTACAAAGGCAAAAGGGTTAAAGAGAAATTGAGTTTATCTGTGTTGGCATGAGAGCAACCCCCCCAAACCCACCCACCCCCCGTGAGAAGAACTCTCAGAGTGAGAGAGAGATCCAGGGCTCGAGACTGCTACTGTAAACAGTGTTACTTGCGAAGGGGGAGTGGAGGAGATGGGGCATTGTGAGGATAGCTTTCATCTGCAGAGATCTAGGAAATCCAAAATCCTAGTGTTAGCACTAGAAGCCTCTGGAGGGGAGGAGGTGAAACTGAAATATAATGTTGGTAGTTTATGTAATGATGGGAGTTTGAAAAGTGAAAATGGTTAGGGAACGAGACAGTCTGAGGAAGGCAAAGATGAGCAAGGTGTAACAGGGTTGTAAGGACTGAAGAGAGGTGAGTGATATGGAAAAATTGAGGAACAGAGATAGTAAGGAAACTGGGAAGAACAGCAGCAGCTGCTACTGTTGCTGCACTAGAGTAGGGCCCTAGGACCCAGAGATCCCCTCAGGAAGAGGTGGGGGAAAGGGGCTGGAAGAGCTCACAGAGGTCTCCACCCCTGCTGGATGGAAAGCAGTGTGCCAACTGCAGGGAAATGGGACACTGGTGGAGGAATTGTACCAAGTTGAGGAGAAGGGAACTGTCTCTGATCACAAAAGCTGAATGATGGGAAACTGTGAAGTTTACCATAGCAAATCCACTGGTTAAATTACAGCTAGGGGAGCAGGATAAATAGGATTCTTTTCTGGTGGATATGGGGACCTCTTACTACCTGTAGAAGATTTTTGTAACAGTAGTAGGAGCTACTGGTGTCATGGTTTTATGATTTTTGGTCATCAGTATTCCACACCATAACATCATGTAATGCATTGGGGGTGGGGTTTGATATCTGCCGAATGTTCGTCCGTCAGAGAAGAATTACATTTCCCCAGGAGACTTTGCGGTCAGCAAGGGGATATAACTCCAAGCAAGGTCACCTGATCCGTCTTCTTTGCCTGCTCTTCGCTGTCTGCGCTTCGCTATCTGCGCTTCGCCGCCTGTACTTCAGTCACTCAACTGGACTGCACTTCTCACCCCAGCATTGTGGTGAGGTCTATACAATTCAAACAGTCTCTCTCTCTCTCTCTCTCTCTCATTGTATTTTACTAATACTATATTTATTAAAATCATTTGTTCCACCTCAGATCAGTGCTGTTGTTTTCAAGTATTTTGGGGTCCCCTGCTTCCCCTTTCCCAGAGTCGCGGATCCGCAGATCCCTCCGCCCTGCTGGTCACGGAACTTGGCCGGACCAGCCCATAAACCGTTGACATTTCCACCCCTTATTCTACATCACTACATCATGCTTAACACATGGGATTACAGACTGCACTCCCCTAACATCAAATTCCCTTGTGGTACACACTGAACATACCCGTTTTTCTGCATTACCCACCAGGTGGACCCAGGTCCCTGGGCAAAGACAGTTCCGCGAAGAGGTTTGCCCTTCCCAGAAGCAGGAAAAACCCAAACTGCTTTTCCTAACATGTTCTTTACATGTACTACAGGGACCTTATCTCCCTCTACAATATGTAGGGAGCTGGATTGGGTAGGACCATCTCGACTGATTGATCCTCTGGTGTTAACCAGCCAGGTGGCTTCTGCCAAATGCTTCTCCCAGTGTTTAAATGTTCCGCCACCCATTGCTTTCAACATCGTTTTTAACAACCCGTTGTAGCGTTCGATCTTACCAGAGGCTGGTGCATGATAGGGGATATGATAAATCCACTCGATGCCATGTTCTCTGGCCCAAGTATCCACAAGTGAATTTTTAAAATGAGTCCCATTATCTGACTCAATCCTTTCTGGGGTGCCATGTCGCCACAGGATTTGCCTCTCCAGACCTAATATGGTGTTTCGAGCGGTAGCATGGGGCACTGCATATGTTTCAAGCCACCCGGTTGTTGCCTCCACCATGGTGAGCACATAATGCTTACCATTGCGAGATCGTGGCAAGGTGATATAATCAACCTGCCATGCCTCCCCATATTTGTACTTTTGCCATCGCCCTTCCTCCCAGAGAGGTTTCATCCTCTTGGCTTGTTTAATTGTGGCGCATGTATCACAGTCATGAATGATTTGTACAATGGCATCCATAGTTAAGTCCACCCCTCGGTCTCTGGCCCATTTGTATGTTGCGTCTCTCCCTTGATGACGTGAGGTCTCATGGGCCCACCGAGCTAAAAATAACTCACTCTTGTTCTGCCAGTCCAGGTCTATTTGAGCCACCTCAATTCTGGCAGCTCGGTCTACCTGATGGTTATTTCGCTGATCTTCTGTAGCTCTACTCTTGGGCACATGAGCATCTACATGACGCACCTTTATAACCATAATTTTTGTTCGGGTAGCAATATCTTTCCATAGGTCAGCAGCCCAAATAGGATTGCCCTTTCTTTGCCAATTATTTTGCTCCCACTGCTGTAACCACCCCCATAAGGCATTTGCTACCATCCATGAGTCAGTGTAAAGATAGAGCATTGGCCACCTCTCCCGTTCAGCGACATCTAAGGCCAGTTGGACAGCCTTTACCTCTGCAAATTGGCTCGATTCTCCTTTCCCTTCGGTGGCCTCTGCAACTTGTCACGTGGGGCTCCACACAGCAGATTTCCATCTGTGATGCTTTCCCACAATACAACACGATCCATCTGTGAATAGGGCATATTTCTTTTCATTCTCTGGTAGTTCATTGTATGGTGGGGCTTCTTTAGCATGTGATACTTCTTCTGCTGGTGGTGTTCCAAACTTTTTACCTTCAGGCCAGTCCATGATGACTTCTAGGATTCCTGGACAGCTGAGGTTCCCCATCCGTGCTCGTTGTGTAATCAGTACAATCCACTTACTCCAAGAGGCATCAGTAGCATGATGGGTGGAAGGAACCTTTCCCTTGAACATCCAGTTCAACACTGGCAGTCGAGGTGCCAGAAGGAGCTGTGTTTCGGTACTGACTACTTCGGAAGCAGCCCGAACCCCCTCATATGCAGCTAAGATCTCCTTTTCAGTTGGAGTGTAGCCCTCCTCCGACCCCCTGTAGGCTCGACTCCAGAATCCCAAGGGTCGGCCTTGGGTCTCTCCTGAGGCTCTTTGCCACAAACTCCAAGTGGGGCCTTTCTCTCCAGCAGCAGTGTAGAGGATGTTCTTCACATCCTGTTCCATCCGTACTGGCCCCAGGGCCACAGCACGGGCTATCTCTTGTTTAATCTGCCCAAAAGCCTGCTGCTGCTCAGGACCCCACACAAAATCATTCTTCTTCCGTGTCACCTGATAAAGTGGGCTTACAATGAGGCTGTAGTTTGGAACATGCATTCTCCAAAAACCCACTACGCCCAGAAACGATTGTGTCTCTTTCTTATTAGTGGGGGGAGACATGGCAGTGATTTTGTCGATCACATCTGTCGGGATGTGACGACAGCCATCTTGCCACTTTATGCCTAGGAACTGAATTTGCTGGGCAGGTCCTTTCACTTTGCTTCGCTTAATAGCAAAACCAGCACGGAGAAGGATCTGGATTATTTGCTCTCCTTTCTCAAAAACTTCCTTTGCTGTGTTGCCCCACACAATGATGTCATCAATGTACTCTAAGTGTTCAGGAGCACCTCCCTGTTCCAGTGCAGCTTGGATCAACCCATGACAAATAGTTGGACTATGTTTCCACCCCTGGGGCAAACGGTTCCAGGTATACTGAATGCCCCTCCATGTGAAAGCGAACTGTGGCCTACATTCTTTGGCCAAAGGAATGGAGAAAAAGGCGTTAGCAATGTCAATGGTGGCATACCACTTAGCTGCTTTTGACTCCAGTTCGTATTGGAGTTCTAACATGTCTGGCACGGCAGCACTCAATGAGGGTGTGACTTCATTCAGGCCACGGTAGTCCACCGTCAGCCTCCATTCTCCACTGGCTTTACACACTGGCCATATGGGGCTGTTAAAGGGCGAGTGAGTTTTGTTGATCACTCCCTGATTCTCTAATTGATGAATTAACTTCTGAATGGGGAGCAAGGAATCCCTGTTGGTGCGATACTGCCGTCTGTGCACTGTTTTTGTAGCTATCGGTACCTGTTGCTCTTCCACACGTAGCAACCCCACAACAGACAGATCTTCTGATAGGCCAGGCAGAACAGACAACTGCTTAACACCTTCTGTGTCTACAGCAGCTATTCCAAAGGCCCATCGATACCCTTTGGGATCCTTAAAATATCCCCTTCTGAGGTAATCGATACCAAGAATACATGGAGCCCCTGGGCCAGTCACAATAGGGTGCTTTTGCCAGTCTTTACCAGTGAGGCTGATTTCGGCCTCCAACATAGTCAGTTCTTGGGAACCTCCTGTCACCCCATGAATATAAATTGATTTTGTCCCTAGCAATGCCACCCAGTTGGCGAGCTTCTCTACTATCTAGCCACACACTGTTGGCCCCATTGTCCCAGCATCGAAGTAACCAAGTAGCAATAGGCTCATTTGGGTGGCGTGAGAAGTCTTTTCTGAGACTTCGAATTTCATTCATTTTCAGAGATCGATCCACAAAGGTAACAATATCTTGCTCACCTCTTGCTCTTCCAGGACTTCTTGCCCTTGTAGGTGTTGGTGACCGTGGTCTTACTGAGGGCCCCTCCCCTGGACTCAGAGGTGCTTCTCTTGGACCTCGGAGCCACTTCTCTGGACCTCTTTCCTCCTCTTTCTTCTCTTCTAACTGAGTCGAGATTCGCTTTGTTTTCCGTCCTCTTACAGGGGCAACTGACATCGATTGTGGTGCCTCTTGTGGTTGATCAGGTTGGTCGGTTCCAATGCTCTCATCCTCCAGTTCAGCTTGGAGCTTGTTTCGTTCGATTATGACAGTATCTAGCTCAGATTGGAGGGTGTGTTGTTGAGATTGAAGATTGTTGAGTTTGGATTGCAGGGAGTCTATTTCCATTCGGAGGGCATCTCTCTGAGATCGGAGGTTTTTCCTCTGGAGCAGGAGACTCTCTCGCTCATTTTGAACTGTTTCCCTGAGGCTCTCCCTTTCAATTTCAGAAGCTCTCTCTCTCTCTCCAGGATAGTATTGAATAGGGCCCGATAAGCATTAGCCAGGCCCCAAATCATATGTGCCTCCTCAGAACTGCCCAAGCCGCAACATTCCTGCCTTAAATAGCTGTTTAGACTCTCAGGGTCTTTCAGGTGTTCTGGAGTAAAGTTCCATGAGACTGAAGATTTCCATCTGTCTAAAGTCTTTCCCAGAACTCTCCACACTCCCTGCCACTCAGTACTCTCTGGTTTTGGGGAGGACATCCTCAAAATATAATAAATACTAATACTGAACGAAATGATGAGCAATACATTCAGGGAGATTAGTAATGCGACTAGGTGTTCATTCAAAAACTGCACTACAGGCTGAAAGGTGAGACTGGAAACCTTAAAAAATCCCAGTCCTGTAAAATTGGCAGCTGTCTCCGGAATTGTAAGCCACATTGTACGAACATGCCAGGTCCATATTTCCACTCATGTTTTCATTTGATTGTATATGCCAATTGCTCCATAGTGCAAGGTGGCAAGCTTAATTAATGCCCAGTATGTTTTGAGCATTAGGAAAGAAGAGGCAGCAGCGTGCAGCCCTTTAAGAGTAAGTTTCACTACAGAAAGCTTTTTTTTTTTTTTTTTTTTTTTTTTTTTTTTTTTTACAGAGGCAAGATAGTAAAGCTCAGAGTTTACAAATATTCTACAATACTGGCAGTCCGCCTGGAGTTTTCAAGGTCACGTTTTCAGAGAGTAGCGGTGAAACAGATAAGCTTTACCAACGGAACTGTCCGAGAGCAGAGAGTCTAAACAGCTAGAAAGCAACTGCTGCCCGCATTCTCCACCAAAAATGTCAACGGTTTATGGGCTGGTCCGGCCCAGTTCCGTGACCAGCAGGGCGGAGGAATCTGCGGATCCGCGACTCTGGGAAAGGGGAAGCAGGGGACCCCAAAATACTTGAAAACAACAGCACTGATCTGAGGTGGAACAAATGATTTTACTAAATATAGTATTAGTAAAATACAATGAGAGAGAGAGAGAGAGTCTGTTTGAATTGTATAGACCTCACCACAATGCTGGGGTGAGAAGTGCAGTCCAGTTGAGAGACTGAAGTACAGACGGCGAAGCGCAGGCGGCGAAGCACAGGCGGCGAAGCACAGGCGGCGAAGCACAGGCGGCGAAGCACAGGCGGCGAAGCACAGGCGGCGAAGCACAGATAGCGAAGAGCAGGCAAAGAAGAAGGATCAGGTGACCTTGCTTGGAGTTATATCCCCTTGCTGACCGCAAAGTCTCCTGGGGAAATGTAGTTCTTCTCTGACGGACGAACATTCGGCAGATATCAAACCCCACCCCCAATACATTACATGATGTTATGGTGTGGAATACTGATGACCAAAAATCATAAAACCATGACAACTGGCCAACAAGAAAAAGCTTACCTTTCAGGAACAACTAAATACGGGCTGGGAGAACAAGTAGGAATACATAAATTCTTGTACATGCCAGGTTCTCCAAAACCGTTACTCAGCCAGAAATTTTTAAAACAAATGGATGCAGAGATTAAATTCAATAAAACTGGAGATAAATGTCAAACAATATTAACTGATTTAAAATTTTAAGTCTGTCTTTAACACAAACTGGGAAAAACAAGGTTGTATCCCCAGAAGTTACAGAAATCTTAAATCAGGTATCCTCAGGAGTGTAGGTATCAGGGATACCTGGTAGAGCCAAAAGTGCACCCCCAATAGAAGTTAAAAGCAGGAGCTAGTTCAGTCAGGGTAAAGTTGTAGCCTTTGTGGATATAAGATTGTAGAAGGATAAAAGAAATAATAGATAACTTTTTGGAGTTTGGATTACTAATTGAATGTGAATCCAAATACAATACCGCAATCTTGCTGATGAAAAAATCAGATGGCAAGAGCTATAGTTTGGTACAAGATTTGAGGGCAATTAATAGAATTGTTGAACATATACACCCAGCAGTGGTAAATCCATACACTTTATTAACCAAGTTAAGGAATGAATAGGTGGAGCTTACCTTCTCGATTTGAAGGACACCGTTTTCTGCCTGGTTTTGACAAAGGAAGTCTAAAAGTTATTTGCCTTTGAATAGGAAAACCCCAATACAGGGAGAAAAGACTCAGTTAACCCGGACAGGGTTACCCAGGGTTGTGAGTACAGCCCAATGACTTTTGAGAACTGGTCAACTCGTGAGCCTGAGATTTGGGTTCCTCCATCCCAGGGTAGAACATCACTGCAGTACGTGGATGCTACAACAACAAAAGAGGACTGTGTACAATGGACTGTGAGTTTGCTGAATTTCTTGCTTTAAATGATTATAAAGTTTCTCAACAGAAAGCCCAAATGATCAAAAGAAGACATCTGCCAAACCCCTGAGCCACAAAGACGCCAAGGAAATCCGTACATTTCTAGGAATGACAGGATGGTGCTGACTGTGGATGCACAGCTTTTGACTCTTGGTTTTCTATGTTCGGGGTACTCAGCATGGATTCACCAAGGGGAAATTGTGCTCAACCAACCTCATGACCTTCTATGATGGCATCACCAGCTAGGTAGATGGGGGGAGAGCAGTGGATGTCATCTACCTTGACTTCAGCAAGGCTTCTGATACTGTCTCATGCCACATCCTGGTACTAAAGCTGAGAAAGTGCGGGATAGATGAGTGGATGGTGAGGTGGGTTGAGAACCGGCTGACTGGCAGAGCTCAGAGGGTGGTCATCAGTGGTGCAGAGTCTCATTGGAAACCTGTGACTAGCTGTGCTCCCCAAGGGTCTGTGCTGGGTCTGGTCTTGTTCAGTATCTTCATCAATGACCATGACAAGGGGATAGTGTCCCTCAGCAAGTATGTTGACAATACAAAGCTGGGAGGAGTGGCTGATATGCCAGAAGGCTGTGCTGCCATTCAGCAGGACCTGGACAGGCTAGGCAGTAAGAAATCAGATGAGGCTTAACAAAAGCAAGTGTAGAGTCTTGCACCTGGGAAAGAATAACCACAAGTATCAGTCCAGGTTAGGGGAAGACCTGCTGAAGAGGAGCTCTGTGGAGAATGACCTAGGGGTCCTGGTGACAACCTGATGACAGATTGGCCATGAGCCAGCAGTGTACCCTGGTGGCCAAGGCCAATGGGATCCTGGGGTGCATTAAAAGGAGCATGGCCAGCAGGTCAAAGGAGGTGATCCTCCCTATCTACTCTGCCCTGGTCAGGCCTTACCTGGAGTACTGTATCCACTTTTGGGCTACCCAGTACAAAAAAGACAGGGATCTCCTGGAAAGAGTCCAGCAGAGGGCCACAGAGATGATAAAGGGCTTGGAACATCTCCCCTATGAGGAAAGGCTGAGTGACCTGTCTGTTCAGCCATGAGAAAAGAAAACAGAGAGTTGATCTTGTTAATGTTTATAAATATCTTTAGTGTGGGAGTCAAAGGTACATGGCCAACCTCTTTTAAGCGGTCTGTGGGGACAGGACAAGGGGAAATGGCCATAAACCGAAACATAGTAAGTTCTATAGAAAGTTCATAGGAACTACTTTACAATGAGGGTGACAGAGCACTGGGTCATGCATTTCAGCAACAATGCTGTCATAGCCACTGTGGAACAAGCGAGTCACCTCCACTGTTGCAGATTGTTCGAAGTGCAGCATGTAGGCTCTTGTTCATCGTTGGCAAAAACGCATAGCTAATAGTGGTGACTGTCCTGAAAAACAGCTTTTTCTAGCTGAGGATTTGCTCTATTACACACTCTGCTCCTTGTATTTGTTATAGTTTCCATGGAAATAAAAAGGAGGCATTACTTTTAGAGCGAGCTGTGTAGTTACTGGAATGTTAGTCTATGATAAACTGTGTTTAATAATTTTGTAATGAAGTGTAATAGACATTGAACAGAGTAAGTGAAACTTCAGTTTCCAGTCTTTAATGAATTTTAGTAATTTAAAAAATTTTAGTTTTTATTGGTGTATAACACTAGTGCTGGGACAACAAATCACACCTGTGTACTAGAGCATACATCAACATTATGATGCAACTTTACACCACTGCTATGTTTAGCTTTTTGAAAGAGACATAAGCATACACTACGGTCACATCAAATAGTTTTGTTTTTTTTCCTCCATTTAATAATACTTTTAAAATTAGAATCATTGAAAAAAAACTTATACAAGAATAACTATAAGGAATAAACTCATAGGGACTGCTATGACAAACTTTTTTTTTTAAGGGCTGAGAGGCATTAATATAATATTGACAAAGTTGACTGAAAAGAATGACTTTTTCCAAATGGAAAATGCCCACTTCTGCTTATATGTTGTGAAAAGAAATTCAGTAAGTTATTTTTTGACCTTGCTATGTCACAAAGTCAATCAGACAAAAAACTACACATTTAACCTAAAATGATAGATTTATAAACAAAAATATTATGCAAAACTTTGATCAATTATGCAGCTGCCTTAAAACCGTTGCAAGACCATACTTAATATATTAGCTTTTATACTAATGCACAACGAACAGCAAACTTGATTAGAGTAACACAAATTTGTCTTAATTGCACCATTATATCACACTAAGACAACAAATGCCACAAGGTAAGTAAAAACACATAGTTCTGATTCTCTCAAATGCCAGGATAATTATGTTGAAACTCCTTCACATAAAAAAAAAAAAAAAAACACATACTCCTGCGGTTTCATATTACCAAAAAAAAAAAAAAAAACAAACCCAAAACCTTCTGAAACACATTATTTGGGAGAGGAACAGTTTATACTACCTGTAGCAGAAATGCTAAGTCATAGCCTGAAACAGTGATGGAGCACCTGGTGGGAAGGCAGGGCCCAAAGGAGCTCAGGTGCAAGCAATGGACTAGAATGGGTAGAGTCAGGATCCAACCTCTCCCAGACCTCATTTAAGGTTTGGCAGTGGAGGTAAAGGTATTTCTTTAGAGATCCCTGCTTATTTCAGGTCTTTTGAATGGGTGGGGGTTGTAGATGTGCTTGTTGCACTTGGGCTTATTCTCATTTGTTACAGCCTGGGACTCTGCTATTCCATTGCTATTGCTGTTTTCTATCATGTTATAGCATTACACTGTATAACACAAAGTAACTTATACAACTAGCGTCAAGGGTAAGTGAAAAAAAATCTTCTAAATATATGTATTTTGACATTTTAGCAACAGAAGCACATATGTTGTATTAAATACAGTCAAGGTAAGGTAATGTACTTGTTAACAGAAACAAGAAAGAAAATGGAGAGTACTTATTATAGTTAGTAGCCCTTTTAAAGAAAATGCAGTAAGGGGAAAAAACCTCAAACTATTTTTTTTTTTTTTCTAATAAGAGTTTCCATTTGTAGTTTTTCCATCCATAATTTTTTCTGATAAAGCACATCCATTAGAATGTTCAGAATCTCATAGAACGGCTAGGTTGTTCTCTGAATCTAATTTTCAAGTTGGTTTTGGATGTTTTAAACTGACACTATTATGAATGGAGTAAAAGTAAGGCGACAAATGGACTTTCTATTATCTCCAAACTTAGCCCACATGACAAACTTTTTTAAAAGTTATCGTAATCTTTTTTGTCTTTTTTTCCCTCTGCTTCAAATCCATCAACCCCATCACTGTCCCTTCTCCTTTTACGATTGTTATGGGTGTTGAAGCGTTGATTTATCTGTGGTAACGGATCCATTCCTAAAACTTTGTGAATTTGACGGAACGCAAGGAGTCTCAGTGCAAACTACAAAAAGGGTAGAGAAGATATTTTGGTTAGGAATAAATGTCAGTTTTGAGTATTCTATCAAACAACGAAGAACTGGTGTAAGACGGTATTATTCTTAGCTCTTGCCATTTACCTCCTTCCTTCCCGTAACTGAGTCAACACAGTAATATGTGCGTGTTTCATTTCCTGCTTCTGTATGGATGAAGTTCAGCATAATGTGTTTTAGCTGTTGGACTTAGCACATGTTACTGTGTTGACTTTGTTGCAGGAAGGAAGGTATCAAGAGCTATCGGCACTATCAAATTTACTTTACACATACATTCCTTTACCTGTGCACTTGAAGTAATATCCTCTCGTTGCTGATCTGTCATTACAGCAAGTGCATCAAAAGGATCTTTTTCACAAGGGTCCAGAATGCCAGGACCACCTAGAATGGTTAGAATAATTAGTAGCACATCTTTACCTTATCTTGACCAAGATTTGAGATTTCATATTCAGCATAAGTATACAGACTGATAAATTTCAACTTGCCTTTAAGGATGATTCCTGAAGATATACACTCAAAAACTCTTCTAAGTGCATCCCCAGGACTCTGTGGTCCAGTAGCGCTGCTGATTGCTTTTTCCACAAGCAACTCCATAGCCTGTAACAACAATAATAAAAACCAGTTAGAAGACCAATTAAAACAGGAAGAAAAGCTGCTCCTGTTGTTCAATGCAGAACTTTTGACATAGAAATTTTGAAGAACATTACATATCACAGAACAATTTCAGTTAAAATGGAAAAAAAAAAAAAAAAAACAAAACACCAACAAAACTTGTAGTTTGTAAAGGTAAATAAAAAGAAAGCCGGTGCAAGATTAACGCTGAGTACCAATACTGACATTCCTCTTCTCATCATAGGTTGTTCAAAAGCTTTTTTTTTTTTTTTTATTAAATTTATACAGTAGTAGCCTACATATGCAGGTAGCCAACTTGTCCGAAAATTTGAGAATCCATGAAAAATGATGGGTTATCTGAATCTGGCAGTCATATGAATAAACAGTACACAGTATCTAATAAGGTAAACACAATATGGTGAATAATTTTTTTGCTATGTGAACACACTCAAATCATCAAAAGCATAATGATCTTTTGAAGTTTAATTTAAATGGTTACTAGTTCCTCAGTTTAACAAAACTGAAGTTCATAGTAAATTTTTTTCCTTGGATATAGGCTAATACTAATTCAGATGTTAAACAAGCATTTAAAAAAAAAAAAACAACTCTTCCTGATTAACGAAGTTTCAAAAACACATCAAAAAAAGGTTAATGATAAACTATATTTTAAATACTGTTTTTTTTTTCCTCTGTGATAGTCTCCATTGTTTGCTTTTATTAGACACTCTTCAAAAAAAAAAAAGTTATTTGTAATAGTAAAGAATAGCTTTTCTTAACTTTTTCAGCTTAAACAGATATTTCAATACCACTTCATTTTACACTTTTTCAAATGTTGCATTTTATTTTCACTTTCTAAGAATAAATGGCTACTCTGGTACATGCAAGTAACTATAGACAGCATTGATTACAATTCTTCATTAAAGATGCTCGTTCTTATGTTTTTTAGCTCAATTTAACTGATAAATTTCAATTCCTGAGCATGGCATTAAATGCAATCCTGCTATATCACTCTGGATCAAGCTTTTGAGTTCTATCAACAGTAATTTAGTTATTTTCAAGTATAAAGCAAAAAACAGCAGTAAAGAAATAAAGAAAGAGATCATGTTTTTGGATTTATTCAAGTCTAGCCCAGAATTTAATCTGAAGAGAATTAATTACACTGCCCTGGTGTTTGTGTGCATGAAACGCTAGATTTCAAGTCCGGAAAAATCAGTCTTGAATAATCATTCCTTCGAACTTGTAAGAAATTGACAAATTACTTGAAATTTAGTTTTTATTTTTTAGGTATATGAGGAGGCTGTTTCTAATGTCTGTTTAGACTTCTTAAGATTTTATAACATTAGAAAAAACTTAGGCTTCTTTTGCAAAGTTCCTTCGCTCATTATGGGTTTCTAGCATACAGGTTGGGAAAAGTTCTGTATCCAGAAAAATATATTTTTTCAGTCTATGAATTCCTGCCCGTGACTAACATAAATTCTACATTTTTTAAAATTGCTGTTTTTCATTCTGTCATTTCTTTTCTTAGTAAGACTTTGCCAGTAGGCCAGAACAACTGACTACACAGACTTCAGCACTGAACCATGTAACTTGCAATGCATCCTGTGCCAGCAGCAAAGCATGGAGCACTCTTGGAGAGAACTGAGACACATCTAGGCTCGACGCACAACTCAGAAAATTAAGTTTTTAGAGGGACTCTACATTCCCTCTAAATTAAAAACAAAAAAACAAGAAAACATACTACCTGTTGAAAAATCTACATTTAACTGCAGTAACACTTTCCAGTGCCCTACTTGTAATACCATGTGCTTTTAAAAAGACTCATTCAAAATGATATTACTCACCCAGCTTGGAAAATCAGACCAAGTTGGAACACGCTGACAGAGGTCACGAAGAATACGTATGATAATCACACAGGACTGCAGACCATTAGCTCTAGCCTCAAGAGCAATACAAAATCAAATTAATCAAGCCCAGCACCTACAGCAATGAGGACTTGTTGAAAGACTAAAACACCACCGTGCAATGGAAGCTCACATGCAAGATTGAAACAAATCACTCTACAAGTTTATTCCAAGAGCTACCATTTACAGCAGTATTTTATGCAGGGTTAGTAATTTAAGGCGATAAAAGTCAAAGTGCCCAGGTTATACAAGAATAGCATTTCTTGATCCCCTGTACGCTTTGACCTATGTTCACTTGTAACAATACATACAGTATATTTCAATATTAGAAATAAAAAGGATAAAGTAAAGGTCTCTAACAAGTAGGTATAGAGACTGAAAGGTCAAGGGAATCTGTTTGGTTTCTTTATTGTGCCTTTGCCAGAACACAAAGTCACTAAACCAGACAGCTGCTTTTCACCTTTCATTCCCTACACTTAGTGTACTTAAAGAAATAGGAAAAAAAGTCTTAAATCTAACACAAAGTTTTAAACGCATTCCATTATTTAAAGCGAAGTTACTCTGCAGCCTTATGGAAAATATAACAAATATACAATATCTGATCATCCCAAGTGAGTCAAACTTTCAATCATCAGAAAAAAAAATAATCATGTCAAATATGTAATAACTGCATAAAGCAGTTCCTCCATCCTCAACCTTCTACATTTTAATTTAGTGACCAGAAGAATATGGAGTTAATTAGCATGAATAACTCTGAGCATTTCCACACAATTAAACACTTATACCGCAACTGAACTAATCTCTCATAAGGCTACAAGAAGAAAGTAAAATGATGTTCCGAACCTGGAACCACTTAGCGTGGCGTAGAGCAGCCAGAGCGTCAAGGCATTTTTGCCTGTCCAAGACGTCCGGTGGATCTTCCACCATACCCGAGGTTACATCTAAAATGGATTGAATTGGCAAAATGCAGTGAGGAATGGGTGTTTGACCAGGCAAGACACTTCCTTAAAGTAGCTTCCATGTCACACGTGCCATTTGAAGTTTAAACCCTTGAACAACAAATGTAAGTGTTCCATGAAAGGTATTCAATTAGGATTAGGGCATCAACCCAGCATGAAAATGAAGAGCATAATATACTTAAGCTCTCAGATTATTTTCAAATGCACTGCAGATTATACAATGCCTAGTGCTTCTTTATTTAAGCTACCACTGGAAAAATACACATCCCCTAAAACTAAATACTGAAGGAAGGATGGTTGGACACAGTGCACTAACACAGAGAACACAAGACAGAAGGAACACAAAAATCCACTTTACTCAAGTAGAAACATGCAAAATTAGTTTCTTGTATATTTTAACTGTCACCTGTAATTTGGGACCTCGTCCTCAAAAGTATAACAAATCTCAAAAGCACTAGTTGTTTAGTAACAATATTATTTTTATTAATCTTCAGAATGTGATGATTTTGCTTTAAAAGCTGACTACAGGAATCTGAAACATTCTTCAGTATTACAGAGTTCCGCTACTTCCCTCTCTTACTCAGACAAACTCCTCAACTCATGGTATGTGTGCTCCAATATAACAGGATTCAAAGAAAGATCTGAAAAGGGACTACTTAAGATTCTTCATCAGGAAAAAGAAAAAAACTGTTTAAAAACAAAGCAGAATGTCTGAAAGATAAAAAAAATATAAAAGATCTCTCTATAACCAAGATATTATAATCACAATATAATTGTGTATAATCAATAGATAACAAAATGTTATAATCACAATATAATCAAGAGAGTAAGGCAAAGCAAACAAGGATCACAAAAGAGAATAAGTGGAAGAGCTTACCCTTGGGTTGAGCTCACCAGAAGACACCAAAAGAGGGAAATCTACAGAAGAGATCCTTCCCCTCTGGTAGCCAGCTCTTAAATAGATCCAGGAAGGGTGAAGCCTGGCTCCCCCCCTTCCAGCAGCACAGGTGAATTGCCTTCACCTGTGCTCCTCTGGCTGACTCAAGGCTCACCTCAGGTGATTAATCAGAGGTTCAGGCCGTGACTCAGCAGTTCCCATACAGATCTCAAATTAAATATTCAGAAAATTATTTACTTAAGTTACCAAGCTGATCGCTTTGTTACCTAAATGGAAGAGATCACAAGGCCATTTTGGAAATGGTTTAACCAATTAAATAGGAACCACTGAACAATGTGAAATAGTATCTTCAGATTACGTAAAATTGTAAGTATATAATGTAGCGATCAGCCTCAGAAGTTCTTTCTTTTATTATTTATAAAAGTGGCTAAAGTGACTAGTAACAAAGAATACTGATAGCATAAATGGCAATATACCAGATAAGAAAAAACAAAAAGGTCTCTATGAATGCAATTCATTTCACAGGACTTGGCTATAAGAAACAATATAGTCTATTGCATTTTATATGATATTCTTATTGCTCTGCACAGAATTAAAAAGAGAAGGATTTCAAAATAAGAATCAAGTTGAGAAAAATACATCTTCTTGCACAAGGCATTTACAGAGCAAATGAAGACATTTAAAGTGGTATCATTTAAAACTAACAAGCCCAAACACACAAAACAAAACCTGTACAAGAGAGGTGCCAAGTAAGATAATTGATGAAATGAGTGCAACTTGGATATCAGAGACACTCGGATATTAGGTACACTCAGAAAAAACTCACAGAAGGAAAACAAGTGGCAAAGTAAGACTGAGAAATTTAAAGTAAAAATATGGGTTTGTTGGGCCTATTAGTCTCATCAGTCAATTATTTACATTCTTCTAAAACTAATATGTGAATAGGTGACACTGCAAACTTTTAGCACAATAATTCACTACATAATTTGAAATTCCACTTACTTGACTTCTAGCTCTGAAAAATGACAATTTGGAAAATAATTTTACTAAAAACGATTACATTGAAAGTGCACAGAAGAAAATCTTGTTCAGTGCTGGAATTGTCAATCTAAAGTGTGCTACTAATATTAGAAATCAAATTAATACCTTTGAAAGTTAAAAAGACTGAAAGTCAGAAGTTGCTAAGGTACCTCTATTGCACTGAGAATATATTGATTGTAAAACAAAATAAGTAAACTCTTGTAATATTTAATCTGTGGATTTTTGTACCTGTTTCACATTTTAAGATTAACCCCTTAAAGACTATTTAAATAAATTCAGATTCCTATACTACCACCCTGTTAAGCTAACACACAAAATTGAATTAATTTACAAAACACAATCACAGATTCTCAACCTATGTAACATATTTATTACTAGTTTAAATATAAGGGGTTAATCTTCAGGTAGACATGCCGTGTCCACACTACTTCATCATTAAAACTTCACAGGTATATAAATTTTGTTAAATTTTATTATGTGAAATACTTATTAGCCATTCAACCGTTTCAAAACTAGCGTGAACACTGCTTAATTCTAGGAAAGAGACAAAGACAAATAGAAAAGAAAACAAAACAAAAATCAAACACAAAGTAACAGTAAATGCTAGGACTATGCATCCAAACTCCCTCCTTTGTAAAGTATGGCAGGTGTGACACCGAGCTTTAGAAAACCTTGGTCAAAAATCCTTCCAATGTCTTGGCAGCAACCCCTGACAGGAATCAAGTCCTTCTGCTAGAAGGCTTTGGACCAGGACTGTTAGCTAAGGATAAAACAAAACAAACACAAGTGCATACATATATGTTTATAAATATGTACGCTTTGCTTGCTGAAGGAAAGATTCCACAGAAGGGGTTAAAGAACTTCAAATATTTCAGATTTGTTAAACTGTCAAACACACAATACACAGTTGTTTTTTTAAGCCTTTTATCATGTAATGAGATTATTACCCATCACACGATTCTACTCCATGTGCAAGTCTCAGTCTCATCTTTACTCAAATTGGTTCTGCCAGTAAAGTCTTCCTTATCACCTGAACCAACTCCTCAAGCAAGCTAAAAAACTGAAAACTTTAAACCGTTATAAGACAAAGAGCATGAAAAGCCACAGTAAGAAAAAAAAAAGCACAAATAGACATTACTTTGCAGCAAATAAGCAACAGTCTTCATAAGGCCTTCTTTGCTGCAATAATTTGCAATACCGTCTTCTATTTTCTCTCATTTCAAGAGTGAACTTTACTGCACATTCATTTTATACTGCTCAGTGTCTTGCAGAGAAATCTAACTTGATTTTGCTTGCCTAGAGGTAGCACTGCATTCAACAGTGAATAAACTCAGCGATCATTTTAACTTGTGTGGGTCAGACAAAAATACAGATTTGTTTCCTTCAGGAGGCATAAATTAAGGGATTGATTGTAGGCATTTGAAATTTAATTTTAGTCTGTATCATAAAATTTTAGGCCAGAAACAATTCAACTGAAATTGAGTATTGTGGTAGAATCAATACTGCACTTTTGTACAGTACATTAAAGAAATTAACATGGTGTTTAAGGTTAACTTCTAATGATTAATCTAATTTAATAATCAAAGGTCTTAAGGGAAAGTATTCTTTATGAATGTAAGCAATATGCAAAGTCTGATTCAGCACAGACAAACCAAGAGTCATGTTACGCTTAAGATTGCCAAAAAACTAGTATTGGTTGGGTGTGACAGTACATGTACAAAAAGTTTATAGTTAGGTATGATATGCAGATTAAAAATCATGTACAAAGCACTCAAAGACTCTTCAGAAGTCATCCAAATTACAGAACACATCTTGAAAATTTTATTTCTGATTATGCAGGATGACTTTGTTAACACAGTTTGCTTATGATGCACTAGTCACAGGTAGAGAACATTCACTAATGCAGTATAAAAACCTGAAATATTTTAGAGGACATGTAAAGATGAGATGAAATTTAAAAAAAAAAAGTGGTTTATACAAATACATTTATACACAAGCACATGTATACATAAATACATACCATTTTTTCAATCTGCATGAGAGGCATTAATATAACCTCAAATTCCCTATTTGTAGGTTCATGGTCAAACACTAGAACCCTGTTTGCCAAGATGTCTTTCAACTATGAAAATACAGGATTAAGAGGAAACAAATGTTATTTTAACTGACCCATAAACAAAAAGAACCAATGTACTGCAGACATTAATCATGCTTGTTGGCTTAAAAGATTTTGGAGCTTTAGAAGTGTTAAATAATAGACCCTAAAGCAACACTGCTGGCACCAGAGAAAATGCAGACTTCAGAAACATAAACTGATTTACAAGCTACAACTTCTGCTTCAGTTCAATTACAAATCTGTTTCTTATTGTACTAGTCAGTTTGCCAGTTGGATTGATTGTAAAACCAGGAGTCTAAATATACTCACAAAAAGCACTCCAGACTAAAAAGCAACCTCAGAGAGCTGGAAAAAATATTTTAAACTTAGAAGCACTATTACCATCAAAAGTATTAAACAAGTGCATTTTAAGTGCCACTGATCATTGGAATGCATAAGTGATGATAATACTGATCCATTTTAAATCCAAAACCATGTGATTTGGTTTTCTAAAAGGATAAAATCTTTTTCTTAGGGCAAGACTGCCCTAGAAAGCCTATAGACACTTCTGACAAAAAAGTTAGTTGTCCATGTAATTTTATGAGAGGAAAAATTAGTCAAGTTTGTACCTTTTCCAGAAAGCTGAGGTTGGACATAAAGTTAGATTATTTTTTTTTTAATAAATAAATGCATAATATCAGCATTTATTTTAACCAATTGTTGTTTACCAAGACTGGTTGCTGAAAAACAAGGTTTCAATCAGTATCATTTGTGCCAGCATGTTACCTTCCAGGACCTTAATGCCATCTTAAGCAGAATAGATGAACATATAAAAATACGTAAGAAAGAAGTAACATCTTTAACAACATTCCAACCTGCATCCCTCATGTTCTCCTCTCGAATGACTGGAGATGTCAGTGTGATAGTAACTTGCATTTTGGGTTCTACACATGAATTTAAAATTATTGCTGCTTCTGGGACTGCACACTTGATATCATATTTCTCAGGACTTATTACCTAAATATTGGGAAACAGATTTCTATTAGCACATGACCAAGAATAGTATGGAGAAGAAAATGGACATCAACATAGTCTTTTAAAAAGAAAGACAGAAATGCAGTAATAATTACAGAAGCAGATACTTATATATTCAAAGAAGCCACATTATATGTAATATTTATATATATACAAATATAAACATACAGGTATATAGAGATATATGGACTTACATACTGTTACCAAAACATTAATGAAAATACACAGCAGTCATCAAGCATGCAAAAGAAGAACTATCCATAAAGGAAATTAATATGCAAAGTAAATTACATAACACAAAAGGTGGAAGTAAAAGGCATATATACTGGAAACAGAGTGAAATTAATGGATAACATTGACCTTCAGGCAGTAAGCTTCCTATAACATTGCAGTAACTGGGCAATAGAAAGTCTTCCTCTGATCATTTTTATTTGCCCATTAAATAAAATTATTAAATGATGATTTATATTACAGCACTAGCATAAACACCTAGACACTTGTAAATGCACAATATACAGAAAGTAAAACATGCAGCATGGTCATGCAGCAATGGAATTTAGAGGAAAACACTCAAAATTAAAAGAAACTAAACCTGAGCTATGAAATGAAGCAGTCAGGCCTGCAGACATGTGACTTGAGGAGAAATTATTTTTTTTTTTAATAAATTGCATCTTTACAAAAAATAAAAAAAATCAAAAATCAAATAATAAAATCTAAACACTACTTACTGCGAGTTGTTTGGGAAGACTTTCAGCAATATGGCTGAGTAAAGTCTTTGAAGGCTTCTCAGCACATAACAGAACAAGATTGACGTTTTTGTCTCCACGGAGCAACAAACCTTTAGCCAAAACGCCTACCCGTAAAACTCCTTTCAAAGCTCTGTGAAGTAAATTATAGTTAGAAGTTGCATTTAAAATAATATGAAAACCTTAAAATTAATCCTGAAGATAGAAAAATGAAATAAAATTGGAATATCCCATCTACTCTTGAAGCCACAGTCCTCGTCAAAATTTGCTGTATCTAAACCAAAATAGAAAAGGACCCCTGGAAGTCACTGAGAAAGTACAAAAAAGAAACAACAAAAACATGAAATGACTTTTGGAAACAAAAGATTAATTTCTTAAAAAATAAAAATACCTGTCTTTACTGCTGTCTTTTTTATCATCTCCCTCTTTGCTCTTGTTCTTTTCATGTTCAGTCATGTTGTCAGAAACAAGTTTCAAAGCACGCTCAGTAATAGAAACAATTTTTTGGACTGCCTGCAGTTCCTCCTCTGTTGGATATATTGTTGCATGTTTGGTCATCACATAGCGGTCATCAGAGGAGTCAGGGCGGCGTAGAAGCTAAATGGAGGAACAAGTATATTTTTGAAATGTGGGTACACTTCAAAGTTCACAGAATATTCAAACCTCAAATCACTCAAATGTAACAAAACATGAACTGAGAAGTCCTTAACAATTTACACTGCTCACAAACAATCATGTCTGAAGAAATATGAACTGCATCAAAATAAAACCAATTATGAAAGCTACAGATCCAAAGTACTCCTCACATAAATATCTAATGTCTTTTTATCAATCAGGGAATACTTGCATACTTATTCACTGCTGCAAAATAAAGTATCTATAGTTGCTTTCATAGAAAGAAGAATTCAAATACGAAGGGACCTCTGAAGGTCTATAGACCAACTTCCTGTGCAAACCAAGATCAAAGTGAGACAGCTTGAGCTGTCTCACCACTGTGAAAAGCCCAGCCTGTGTCTTTATAAGGCACAGGCATTAGAAGGCTATGAGTACCTAGTGAAGATCTCTCTTCTCCAGGTGTCTCTCCACACAGCACACGTGCTGCAGCCCCTATCCAGTCTGGTGACCTGACACTGAAACTGCTATGATTTATCAGTCTTTCTTGTGCTAGAAAGAGACAAATTAAATGCAGTATTACAGTTTGGGTCTAATGGAAGCTGATCACTTTCCATCATCTACTGATTACGCTCCTGTTAATTTGGATCAGGATGCTGTTGGAGTTTCTTGCTGTCAGGGCACACTTGGCTCATGTTCAGCTTGCTCTCAGCCAAGATCCCCAGGTCCCTTTCAGTAGGACTGCTACCCAGCCTGTCACTCCCCAGCCTGCATCAGTGCTATTTGTCTTTGAGAATTCTATTGTGTCAGCCCATTCCTCTGGCATGCCTCTGGCATCTGGATGGCAGCTCTGCCCTCAAAGGCACAGACTCTTCTCTCACCCCAAACTGATTAAGTTTCATGTCAGCTGTGAACCTGACAAACATGCACTTCATCACTTTCGGATGATTGATAAGGTATTAACAAGACAAATCCCAAGATAAACCCATGTAGTACTCCACTTGTTACCATTCTCAAGGTAGCGTAGGTCCCACCACTAACCATTATCCTCTGAGACTGATAATCTGACCATTTTTTACCCATTTATTTGTCTACAATTATAGAATCACAGAATAGTTTGGGTTGGAAGGAACTTTTAACCATCAAGAAGGTAACACTGTATAATGCAATTAAATAGAAAATTATACACAAATCCATAAAGATTTGTATTTCAGAATAATCAGTCTTTGAGGCACCCTTTTGTCATATAAGTTGACTTATTTTGGAAGACAGTTTCATTAGCATATAACTTTTTATTCACTATCCAAATATTGTATTAAGAAACACTGGAGACAGTGCAGCACTAAATGATTCATAGTCCCTAACTGTGCCTCCTGGTAAGTAAAATTTCATTTTTTTTCCTCTTCAAGAAACTCACAGCTGGTCCTTGGGGCTGAGGAGGCATTCCTGGTCTAACTCCCAGCAGGCCGAGAGGTCCTGGAGGACCATGAGGATATCCTCCATCTGGTATTCTGCGACGATCATCCCAGTGATGCTGCTCTTCCTCCATTCTCCTCCAGTACATATCTTCTTCATATCGTCTGAAGTGCATCAAAGTATTTTCTTTACATAGTTGTTAGTACTTTCAAGCATTCTAAATGAATTCTTAGATGACTTCACTAGTTTCTCTCTAGTAGCCATGTGCAACTACTAGGGAACTCCAGAAAATAAGTAAAAATGAAGCTGTTTATAGCAAAATAATTCTAGTAAGTCTACATTCCTCAGAGGAACTGAACACTAATAAACAAAAACCTCAAAGTTTTAATGACAATTTAATTTAAAACAAGACAGTAGAGTTCCCATAAAATTCAAAAGAACAAACTACAGAAGCAGTTAGTTTTAGATTAATGATCGCAGCTTTGTCTCATTTATTGATACAAATGCATTACCTCATTTCCATCCTCCAGCGTTCTTCCTCTTCCCTCCTTCTCCAGTATTCTTCTTTCTGCATCTGTTTCCTCATCTTTTCTTCTTGAATTTTTCTTGCTCGAATACTGGGCTTTACTTCTACTTGTAGATCTGGGTTTACTTTTTTCTAGTTCAGAAAAAAATAAAAAGAATGATGTATGGGAACTGCTGAGTCACGGCCTGAACCTCTGATTAATCACCTGAGGTGAGCCATGAGTCAGCCAGAGGAGCACAGGTGAAGGCAATTCACCTGTGCTGCTGGAAGGGGGGGAGCCTGGCTCCACCCCTCCTGGACCTATTTAAGAGCTGGCTACCAGAGGGGAAGGATCTCTTCTGGAGATCCCCTCTTTTGGTATCTTCTAGTGAGCTCAACCCAAGGGTAAGTTCTCCTACTTATTCTCTTTTGTGATCCTTGTTTGCTTTGCCTCACTCTTTTGATTATATTGCAATTATAACATCTTGATATCTATTGATTATACACAATTGTATTGTGATTATAACATCTTGGTTATACAAATGAAATGTTGGTTTTTCTCTCGTCATCTCAATGTTACAGTTTTTCTGGAATCTTTAACACACGCTGCTTGTCTACAATAAAATCAAGGGGAATAAAATGCAGTTTTAGAACTACAATGAATTAATAGTTGAAGAAATGTGTCCACTATTTTAAAGAAATAAAAACATATTACAAACAGCATGAATTCCCTCCTCACCCGCATCAGGATTAAAGCAATTTAAGATGAAAATACTTCATGTAACAGGAAGTAATTTGCTGTTCATTCTGCAACTGGATGACTATTCTGTAGCCTGAAAAAAGAAACATTTCCTCTCAACTACTGCACGCTTCCTGATACTGTTCCTGAAGGATACCTCTTACAGACATATAATTATGAATTACTGAATACATTTTTTCTATTAAATATTTCCTTTCATCCCTTTCACGATTATGCAGGTCCATTACATTTCCTGTGATCACAGTAGATTCTTCCTACATAATTTTATAATAATCAAAATGCAGACTATATGTCAGTACAGGTCTCTCTCCATTCATGACTGAAAAATATCAAACATTTGTTTCTCAAATGTCTCCACAAAGGGTTTATGTGGTCTACTCTGCCAAAAACATTAAGCACTACTCTTTTACACCATTTGAAATGATTAGCAAACAACATAAACGAACCTACTGTTGCTTTCATGTTGTACCATATTTTAATGTTGCAAATGTTCCCAAAAGCTATGTTCAAAATATTATTTAAAAAAAAAAAATCAAAATGCATTTTCACAGTATACATTACTTCTTTAAAAGCTATACTACAAAGAAAATAAACTATAAGGTGAATGTATTTCTTTATCTTTTTATTTAATGTTTAATCATAGCACTTGCATTGGCTATTCTTTAAATGTAAGACCATGCAATTAGTCAGCTGACACCTAGTGGATTTTCAGATAGAAGCATTAGCATTTCTTCTAACCTTATACTGAAGTCTGTGTCGCCTCCCTTTTAAGTGCATCTCCTTGGCATTAGGATCATTAAAACTGCATTCACAAAGTTTACAGTGAAAGCGGATCACCTTTCCTTCATCATTTCTTACCTGGAAAATAAAATTATGACACTTTTAAAATCCAAAATTGATGTTAAAATGAAATTAGAGACAGTGGATACTGTCTACTCATCTCAACACACACTAAAAAAGTTCACTCAATAACTGAAAGAAGGCAAACTAAAAGACTTTGAGCAGATCAGCTTTAGAGCAGAAGCTCACACCAAGGGACACTTTGCAGAAAACCATGAAAAGTAGCACAAGGAGAGCAAGGGAACCCCCTCACTCCTTTCCAAGTGAGAAGAGCAGAGCCCCTGATGAAAGAAGACTGACACGGTGTAGGTGGAGCCAGGAGTGACATGGCCAAATCCCTGCACATACAAAGGCAGCCCCTAGGGAGCACAGTGACCCAGAGCACTGTGATTAGGATGTGCAAACAGGGCATGGCATGTCAGTAGTGCATGGTGTGGCAGTTTACACAGGCAGGGTGAGCAGGGAGGATGCAGTCTTCCTCCCCACTTGAAGAGACCAGTCCATCTAACACCCATTGCCTTCTCAGTGGAACTAGACAAGCCATGATCTCCACTTGGAGAAAAGCCATTGCCAAGAAGACTAGTAACCCAGACTGAGCACCCATGCAAACATGCAGCTGTCTAGGTCTCTGACGGCAAGGAGTGACTGAGCCTGGCACAAATACTGAGGGGTAATGGGGATACCACCTGTGTGCAGCGTGAACAGATGGATGACCTTCTCAGCCTGGTGACACAGCTAAAGGAGGAGATAGAAAGATTAAGAGCGTGAAAGGGAAATAGATTGGTGCAACTGCTCCCTGACATCCTTGCAAGAGAGGCACCAGGACAACACTGCATTAGCAGTGGATCCCCTACCCTCTCACCACCAGGCAGAAGGAGGGGACTCGGAAGACAAGGAGGAATGGAAACAGGCTCCTGCTCAGGGTGGCAGGTGTCCCTTCTCCTAGTCTACCTCACCTTCCCAGGTGCCCTTGCACATCAGGGAAAATTAATGATGGTGATGATAGGGTTGAGAGCTTATGGGTCAGAATAAAAGCAAAAACCAATAAGACTGACATTGTCATGGGAGTCTGCTACAGGCCTCCCAACCAGGATGAAGAGGTGGATGAGACACTTTATAGACAGTCGGGTGAGGTCTCAATGTCTCTCCTCCTTGTTCTTGTGGGGGACTTCAACTTCCCAGACATCTGCTGGATTTATAATACAGCAGATAGGGAACAGACACAGAGGTTCCTAGAGTGTGTAGGAGATAACTTCCTGACACAGCTGGTGAAGGAGCCAACAAGGGGAAGCAAAATCCTGGACCTGCTGTTTGTTAACAGAAAAGGTCTTGTGGGGGATGTAAAGGTTGGAGGCTGTCTGAGGCATAGTGATCATGAGATGCTAGATTTCTTGATCCTTGTTGAACCACACAGGGGAGTCAGCAGAACTGCCGAACTGCCACTTTGAACTTCCAGAGGGCAGACTTTAGCCTCTTTAGGACCATGGTTGAGAGGATCCCTTGGGAGGTAGTTTTAGAGGGCATGGGAGCTCAGGAAGGCTGGGAATACTTTAAGGAAGTTGTTGCAGTTGCCTACTACAGGAAGTAATTTTAAAGGTGCAGGAGCTGACCATCCCCAAGGATCAGGATAAGGCTGAGGTACTTTGTGAGCGGTACTTGGTGTGGGTGGTACTCGGGCTATGGTGGGTAGGAGATACAGGGGGTGGTTCTAGGTGGTGCTTAACGGGTCATGGGTTCACAGGGTTGTCGCACGTCACGGTATATAGGCGGTTGTTGCGATGATAATTCTCGTGGAGCTGCTAGATCTGTATCACCTTTGAGATCACTGGTTAGGATTTTCATATCCGCCGGTGCCAATGGCAAGAACTGTCGAAGCCATTGTATAGCCCCTATTAAAACCTGTAAGTCATTCAGGGTTGTCACGGCCGTATCTGCCAAGATGACCTTCTGTGGCCGAATCAGGTGCTTCTCCACCAGGGTACCTAAATACTTGATAAGAAACACTCTTTGAGTCTTGTCCTCCCCCACTTTGAGGCCTCTCGCTAACAACCCCTCCCAAAGATCCTTCCCTATGTCGTGCGTTAATTTCTCCTCGGATACCAAAATGTCATACATATAGTGATACATCATGATCTGCAGGTACTTCTCTCGAAAGGGTCTCAGGGCCAAGGCAACATACATCTGACAAATGGTGGGGGAATTTTTCATACCTTGCGGTAGTACAGTCCATTGGTACCACCTTGCCGGTTCTGCATTGTTAACATCTAGGACCATCATGGCGATCCTAGGTGAATCATCTGGATGCAGAGGAATGCTAAAGAAGCAGTCCTTCAGGTCAACTAGCAGACATTTCCAGGAGTCAGGCACCATGGACGGTAAAGGTAGTCCCAGCTGTAAAGGCCCCATATCTTGTAAAACTGCATTGACTCCTCATAAATCATGCAGCAGTTGCCATTGACCTAACTTCTTTTTGATTACAAAAATAGGGCAATTCCACAGGCTCGTGAATGGTACCAAATGTCCCATAGCAACCTTCTGATCGACTAATTCATTAACAGCTTTAAACTTTTCCAGAGTGAGGGGCCACTGAGAAATCCATACTGGGTCATCACTTTTCCAGGTCATTTTCCAGCAGGTTACTTTCTCAGCAGCCCCAACTAAAAATCCGGACCACCATCTAACTTGCCTCCACTGGAAATGCGCACATCAACAGCAGTAAGTGCGTCGCGTCCAAGCAGCGGAATCAGAATATCCATGACATATGGTTGAGTTGGGCTCAACTCCTTCCAGCTGCCATTGTCATCTTGATAACTAAGAATAACGGGATATACACTACACTGTCCCACCATAGCCCGAGTACCACCCACACTGAGTACCGCCCACACACTTAATGCCTTCTTTGCCTCAGTCTTTAATAGTAAGAATTGTTATTCCCTGGGCACACAGCCCCTTGTGCTGGTAGATAGGGATGGGGAACAGAATAGGCCTTGCATATTCCACAATGAGATGGTTTTAGACCTGCTCTGAAAGCTGGATGCTCACAAGTCCATGGGACTGGATGGATTGCACCCTAGAGTGCTGAGGGAGTTGGCAGATGTGGTTGCCAAGCCACACTCCATCATTCTTTGGCAGTCCTGGCTAACCAGAAATGTCCCGGCAGACTGGAGACTGGCAAATGTGATGCCCATCTTCAAAAAGGGCTGGAAAGATGATTCTGGTAGCTACAGACCTATCAGTCTCATCTTGGTGCCGGGGAAGGAGCCATCATGGACCAATTAAAGGTCAACGAGGGGATCAGGAACTGGAGCTGTTTAGTCTGGGGAAGAGGAGGCTGAGGGGAGACCTTATTGCTCTCTTCCAATACCTGAAAGGTGCTTACAGCAAGACTGAGGCTAGTGACAGGTGACAGGATAAGGGGAAATGGCCTCAAGTTGCGCCAAGGTAAGTTTAGGTTGGATATCAAGAAACACATCTTTACAAAAAAGGTAGTTAAGCACTGAAATAGGCTCCCCAGGGAGGTGGTTGAGTCACCATCCCTGCATGTGTTTAAAAACCATTTGGATGTGGTGCTCAGGGACATGATTTAGCGGAGGGCTGTTAGAATTAGGGTAGTATGGTTAGGTTGCAGTTGGACTTGATGATCTTTAAAGTCTTTTCCAACCTGAGCAATTCTATGATTCTATGATCAGGTATGAAGCCCTGGGACTTCAAGGACTGTTAAGTGAGGAAGGTGAAGAAAGTCCATCCAAAGGGCTGTCTAGCACGAGGCAGTCAAGCCCACGCCTCAAGACAGCCTTGGCTAAGAACAAAAGGAGCGTGATTGTCATAGGCGACTCCATTATGAGGGGAACAAGGCCTGATAAGTTGACTGGACCCTACTCACAGGGAAGTCTGCTGCCTCCCTGGGGCCTAGGTCACGGACATCACATGGAAGCTCCCTAGTCTGGTACAGCCCTCTGATTATTACTCACTTCTGGTATTTCAGGTAGGTAGTGATGAGGTTGCAGGGAGAAGCCTAAGGGTAATTAAGAGGGACTTCAAGGCATTAAGGTGGTTAATTTATGGAACAGAAGCTCAGGTGGTGTTTTCCTCTATGCCTTTGGTAGCAGGGAAAGATATTGAGGAGTGGGAAAACCCACCTGATCAATACATGACTAAGAGGCTGGTGCCATTGAAGGAATTTTGTTTTTTTTTGATCATGGGGCCGTTTATTCAGCACCAAACCTGATGGTGATGGATGGAGTCCACCTGGGTCAAAGTAAGAAAAGGATTCTAGCTCAGGAGTTGGTGGGCCTCACTAAGAGGGCTTTAAACTAGGTTTGAAGTGGGAAGGGGATAAAAACAGGCTTGCTAGGGATGAGCCTAGGGGCAGTATGCCAGGGTCAGGGGTGAAACCAATAGCCCAGCTGAAGTGCATCTACACTAGGACACACAGCACAGGCAATGAACAGGATGAGCTAGAAGCCATTATGCAGCAGTAAAACTGTGACTTTGTTGCCATCACTGAAACATGATGGAATCATTCTCAAAACTGGAATGCTGTAGTGGAGGGCTATAAGCTCTTTAGGAGAGATAGACAAGGAAGGAGGGGTGGTGGGGTGGCTTTCTGTGTTATGGAGTGTTTTGATATCATAGAGCTCAATACTGACAATGATAATGTTGAATTCCGATAGGTAAGAATCGGGGAAAGCCAACAAGGCTGAAATCCTGGTGGGAGTCTGCTATAGACCACCCAACCAGGATGAAGAAACAGATAAAGCGTTCTATAAGCAGTTGAGGAGGGGGTCAGCAAAACTGTTGCCTTGGACTTGTAGAGAACAGACTTCAAATTGTTTAGGATGTTGTTTGGGAGAATCCCTTGGGAGTCAGTCTTGAAGAGCAAAGGAGTCCAGGAAGGCTGGACTTCCCTCAAGAAGGAAGTCTTAAAGGCATAGGAACCAGCTGTCCCCCTGTTCTGTAAGATGAGCCAAAGGGGAAGAAGATTGGCCTGGTTGAAACAAGTAGCTTTTTGTTGAGAGACTCTGGGGAAAAAAAAAAAAAAAAAACAAAAAAAAAAGAAAGAAAAAAAAAAGAGTTTATGCTCAGGTTGGATAGTAGGAAAATTTTTTTCTCAGAAAGAGTGGTGAGGTATTGAAATGGGCTGCCCATAGAGGTGGTGGAGTCATCATCCTGGAAGTGGGAATGGTTTTAAACTGAGACGGGGAGGTTTAGGTTAGATATTAGGAGGAAGTTTTTCACTCAGAGGATGGTGAGGCACTGGAACAGGTTGCCCAAGGAGGCTGTGGATGCCCCATCCCTGGAAGCATTCAAGGCCAGGCTGGATGTGGCTCTGGGCAGCCTGGTCTAGTGGTTGGCAACCCTGCACATAGCAGGGGGGTTGAAACTAGATGATCATTATGTTCCTTTTCCACACAGGCCACTCTATGATTCTATGAGGTGTTCAAGAAAGCTGTAGATATAGTACTGACTGATGTGGTTTAGTGGGCAATATTGGTGATAGGTTGATGGTTGAACCTGATGATCTTAGTGGTCTTTTCCAACGTTAATGATTCTGTGATTCTAAAACTCAGTTCCACCAGAGACACTATTGTGCTTGGCAATGGAGAAAGAACAGTTTTTCCATTCCAGACACACAGCTTTAAACTTGAACCTGAACGTATTGAGTTGAAGTTAATAATTGCAAACCTGCAAATAATGAAAAATTCACATCAGACTGTGATCCTATAGACTTAGTCCACATTTCATTCTACCAAGATGAAGAACACTGAGCTCAAAACAAACATACACAATACAAAAATGTAAACATATGCACAAGCCTTTCCAGGCTCAATGCACAATTAACAATTTTTCACCAAAACAGTTAACACACAATTTTTCATATCAGTACCTCTTCCACATAGTCATGGCCCACAGGCTGGACATCACTTTGCAAGGCAGCAATAGTTGTAGGAGTCCCTGGTTCAGTTGCTGTGTCTGGTTTTACTTCTTGTGTTTGTATCGTGGCAACAGGAGTTGTTTTAACACTTTCAACTGATTTTGTTTCTTCCAGTTTGCTTCCTGTTGTCTGAAGCTTATTACCACCTACAAATCAAAATGTTTAAATTTTTAACTTTCATAAAATGAGAACTTGATTACATATGATGTGCAGACTGAAGACTTTATTTGCAAGTATCAGTGTTCTGGTCACGGCATTACAAGTCTTTTAAAATTAGTCAAAAATTAAACATATTTAAATTACAAGTAATCAGATAGGGTTTTGTTTTTATATTTTTGTTCTTTTTTAATCAATAATTTTAAAAACATTCAAGTTATTTAAACAATTAATATTAGCTTTTTATTTTAGCATGAAAAACTTTATTGCTTTATATAAGTGCAATTTTCATTATTTATTTTCATGCTTTTTCAGAAGAGATAAGACTGAAAGGGAACAACTCTGAAGATACTGTAATAATCTCTTTCTATCATCAGGTAATTGTTTTTGTAAATGATTGCAAAAAAAGCATATAGTATTTTCATTAGCAAAAGTACTGTGCTCTCACTGTTGCAACTGCATAGATAATTCCTTCAAGAGCAGGATAGCTTATTTTGGAACAGCTACTTCTCATCTCCGAAAGTCTGTCATGCTCATTTCAAAACTTTCCATGTTACACTTTCACTGCTACAAGGATATTTCAGTTGCCCAGTTACAAACTGCTAACCTGTCTTAACAGCCCAGGCTATAAACTAAAATTAGGACCAGGTATACTATAAACTGCAATAATCCAGCAGCTACTACATAAGAAACCAAAGCACTCTTATGAAGAAAGGTCAGGTGGAGACAAAAGGACAGAAAAAAATATAAAATTGTGAAGCAAAACTTTTATATGCATTTTTATTTTCAGCTATCAGTAATTCTCTTATACATAACAGAGTTACTCATGCATGGTTAACTAATACATTTATGCTAAGATCTTTAAAAAAAAAAAAGAATAGGTTAAAGACTGACTTCTGTACTTGCCAACAAAGTTTATTTTTGGTGTAGATGTTTTCTTTACAGCTATATTAGCAGTGATTGAAGATGTTTTGTTGTTGGATGCCATGTTAAGTGGTGTGTTTCCCACAGGAGTAAGAATTTTCACTGCAGAGGATGCAACAGAGGAGTTCACAGTACTGCTGCTAGTTGCCACATTTGAAGCAGAGGCAGCTGGTTTGGAAGCAGATGTGGATGTTGAGGAAGTAGCTTGGGTAACCACATTTGGTTCAGTTGAAGGAATGGGTTTGCCAAGTTTTGTGTGCAATTTTACTACCTATAACAATAAAGAGAAATTCATATAATCTCCCTGGGATAACAAAATATAACTAAATAGTTACTACTTCTTAAGAAGTGATCTTAGCAAAAAAAAAAAAGATGGACATGTAAAAATTTTTGTCACTTGTGTAACAAGGAAATTCTTTATTGTCATCTAAGACTGTTTATTTCCATTACAAATTCATACATATACTCCAAAAGCTACGTGGATGAGAACAGAAAGTCAATAAACTAACAAGCCACTAAAACAGAAGGATGTATTTTGCTCAAACTGTTTCAGTGTTTTGTTCCCTGGTTGCTTTTTCTCCTCTTCAAAAAGAGTAGTAGGTTAAACTGTTTTGGTGCCAAATATTACTTGTAAATAAAAGTTAATTCAAATTCAACAACACTGTCTCTTTTGATCGCTACCTTTTAAGAATATTTGTATGAAAAGAACTGCCAAATTACATAGCAAAACTGATGAGATTCCTTAGATAAATGTTTTTCTCTCTTTTTTTTTTAAAAAAAGCACATCTGTAGAGATGATTAAGGAGGATGTGAGAGGTATAATTCAGTGCTCTTCAGAATTCCCAGAAGACTGGGAGGCTTGCCAGTGTGACTCCCATCTACAAGAAGGATAGTAAGGAGGATCTGGGGAACTACAGTCCTGTTAGCCTGACCTCGGTGCCAGGGAAGGTTATGGAGCAGATTGTCTTGAGGGAGATCACGTGGCATGTGTGGGACAACCGAGGGATCAGGCCTAGCCAGCACGGGTTCATGAAGGGCAGGTCCTGCTTGACCAACCTGATCTCCTTCTGTGATCTAGTGACCCATCTGGTAGACAAGGGAAAGGCTGTTGATGTGGTCTACCTAGACTTCAGCAAACCCTTTGACACTGTCTCCCACAGTGTTCTCCTGCAGAAGCTCGCAGCCCGTGTCTTGGACAGGTATGCTCTTGGCTGAGTAAGGAACTGGCTAGAAGGCCGGGCCCAGAGAGTGGTGGTGAATGGAGTTAAATCCAGCTGGCGACCAGTCACGAGTGGTGTTCCCCAGGGGTCAGCACTGGGGCCTGTCCTCTTCAATATCTTTATTGATGACCTGGGTGAGGGCATTGAGTGCACCCTCAGTAAGTTTGCAGATTCCACCAAGTTGGCTGGAAGTGTGGATCTGCCTGCAACGCCCTACAGGGGGATATGGACAGGCTGTATAGCTGGGCTGAAGCCAATGGGATGAGGTTCAACAAGGCAAAATGCCGGGTCCTGCACTTTGGCCACAACAACCCCAGGCAACCCTACAGGCCTGGGGAGGAGTGGCTGGAAAACTGCCTGATGGAAAGGGACCTTGGTGTACTGGTGGACAGTTGGCTGAATATGAGTCAGCAGTATGCCTGGGTGACCAGGAAGGCCAATGGCATCCTGGCTTGCATCAGTAACAGTGTTGTCAGAGGGAACAGGGAAGTAATTGTCCCCCTGTACTCAGCACTGGTGAGGCCGCACCTCGAGTACTGTGTCCAGTTTTGGGCCCCTCACTGCAAGAAAGACATTGAGGCCCTGGAGTGAGTTCAAAGAAGGGCGACAAAGCTGGTGAGGGGTCTGGAGCACAGGCCTTATGAGGAGCAGCTGAAGGAGATGGGATTGTTCAGTCTGGAGAAGAGGAGGCTGAGGGGTGACCTTATTGCTCTCTATAACTACCTGAAGGGAGGTTGTAGTGAGCTGGGGGCTGGCCTCTTCTCTCGTGTAACTAGTGAGAGGACTAGTGGGAATGGCTTCAAGCTGTGCCAGGGGAGATTTAGGCTGGATGTTAGGAAATACTGCTTCTCTGAAAGAGTGGCCAGGCAGTGGAATGGGCTGCTTAGGGAGGTGGTGGAGTCACCAACCCTGGAGGTGTTCAAGGAACATTTGGATTTTGTGTTGAGGGACGTGGTTTAGTGAGTGTCATGGTTCTATGTTTTTTGTTTTTGTTTTTGTTTTTTTTTGTTTTTGGTTTCAGTATTCCACATCAAAACATCATGTAGTGTACGGGGCATTAAAGTGTCACTGCCCCAATTCCAAGTACCTATCCCTGTACATTACAGAAGTCACGGGATCTGGCCCTTCCGGGTGAGGGGGGCACTCTCTTGCTGCCTTGCAGTGGGTGCTGGAGGGTGCTTTCCTAGCCGTTCCAAGCTTTTCAGGTTTGAATCGGTCCCGGGAACTCTCTCTCTCTCATCTTGTCTGATTTATTAATCTCAATTGCAATTAAATTGTATCTATTGTGTTATCTTGTATTCCAATATTATAGTAAAATAAGTTTTCCTCCATAGATTGTTGCCGCTGTTCTTTTCCTCCCTTCCTTCCTTCCCATTTTTGTGGGACTGGGGTGGGGGGGGGGGGGGGGGGAGGGCAGAGGCCTGTCGCCCCTGTCATGGACATAGATTGATCTGGTCAAATCCGTGACAGTGAGAACTATTGGTGATAGGTGGATGGTTGGACTGGATGATCTTGAAGGTCTTTTCCAACCTTGGTGATTCTGTGATTCATAGAAAGCAAAGAGATACATGCTTATTCTTAAAAGTGCTGCTTAAGGATAAAATAGTACTACATTTGGTGACCACTGACCGTCACCTGTGAAAGAAATGCAAGTGTTTCAAAAAGCCAAACATACAGAATGAAAACTAAAGATTGGGAAAGATTTCACAGTAGCAAAAAAAAGTCAGCTAGACACACCTTTAATGCAAACATGTTTAGGCAATGATAATGTGTGTACAACAGTATACATACACTTCTTAGTTTTTACTGCCTATCTATCTATCGGGAAGAGAAAGCTACATCCAAATGTATGAGGACAATATATACCATGCCATATACCTATGCAATTACTAGACACGACCCAAAACTTTAATAACTTAAAGTATTTATGAAAAAAAGAACACTATGCAAGTCTATCTAAATTATAACATTTGCACTTAATCATAGAAAAATAGAATGGTTTGGGTTGGAAGGGACCCTTACAATTATCTAGTTCCAACCCCCCTACTATAGGTAGGGATGCCTCCCTTTAGACCCCCACAGCCCCATCCATCCTGGCCTTGAATGCTTCCAGGGAGAGGGCATTCACCACCTCTCTGGCCAACCTGTTCTAGTGTCTCACCACCCTCACAATAAAGAATTTCTTCCTAATATCTAGTCTAAATCTACCCTCTTCCAGTTTAAAACCTTTTCTCCTTGTCCAGTCACTACATAGTCTTCTAAAAAGGGGAGTCCTACGGGGAAGGACTCTGAAAGGATGAAAAAGGCCCTCCTCATCAATAAATGGCTTAGAGGATGGTGCAGGCAGAAGAACTTTGGTTTTTTTGATTATGGGGCAATTTACTCGGCTCCTGGCATGACGGCTGCAGATGGAGCTCAACTGTCTACAAGGGGTAAAAGGATACTAGCCCAGGAGCTGGCAGGCCTCATTGAAAGATCTTTAAACTAGGTAAGAAGGGGGAAGGGGACAAAATGAGCACTGCTGAGGTTCAGGTAGTTCAAGGCTCAAAAGTGAATTTGATGGGTGACGAGGGTGGAGTTCGAAGGGATGGAGTGTGGCAGGGGAATGCTGCCTCCCTGAAGTGTCTATACACTAATGCGCTCAGTATGGGAAATAAACAGGAAGAGTTAGAGATCTGCGTGCGGTCACATGGCTATGATCTCATTGCGATCACAGAGACGTGGTGGGACAGCTCACATGACTGGAATGTTGTCATGGAGGGCTATGTGCTTTTTAGGAAAGATCGGCCGGCAAGGCGGGGTGGTGGAGTTGCGCTTTATGTAAGAGAGCAGCTTGAATGTATTGAACTCCACCTGGGGGAGAGTGGTGTAGCAGTGGAGAGCTTGTGGGTAAGAATCAAGGGGCGGGCTGGTATGGCTGACACCGTTGTGGGTGTGTGCTACAGGCCCCCTGATCAGGAGGAGGAGGTTGATGAGGCCTTCCACAAACAGTTGGAAGCAGCGTCACGATCCCAGGCACTGGTGCTTATGGGGGACTTCAATCATCCAGATATTTGCTGGAAAAGCAATGTGGCCAGGCATGCGCGGTCCAGACGGTTCCTGCAATGTGTTGAAGACAACTTCCTGATGCAGGTGGTTGAGGAATCGACGAGGAGAGGGGTACTGCTGGACCTTATTCTCACTAATAGAGAAGGGCTTGTCAGGGAAGTAAAGGTCGGGGGCAGCTTGGGTTGTAGTGACCACGAGATGGTGGAGTTCAAGATCCTGAGTGGAAGAAGTAAAGCAAAAAGTAGGATTGCTATCCTGGACTTTAGGAGAGCCAACTTCGATCTCTTTCGGGGCCTACTTGGAGCTGTCTCACGGGCTAGGGTGTTGGAAGGCAAGGGGGCCTGTGAGAGCTGGTCAGCATTTAAGCAGCTCTTCTTCCAAGCTCAGGATCGGTGCGTCCCTGTGAGGAGGAAATCGGGAAAGGGTGGCAGGAGACCTGTGTGGATGAGCAAGGAGCTCGTGCACAAACTCAAAGGAAAGAAGAAGGCCCATGAAATGTGGAAAAAGGGTCTGACTACTTGGGAAGAATACAGGAATGTTGTCAGGGTCTGCAGGGATGCGACAAGGAAGGCTAAAGCCCGCCTGGAATTAAATCTGGCAAAGGGGATAAAGGATAATAAAAAAGGTTTTTTCAAGTACATTAACAGTAAAAGGAAGACTAGGAAGAATGTGGCTCCCCTGCTAAGTGATGGGGGTGTTCTGGTAACGGGGGATGCTGAGAAGGCAGAGATACTGAATGCCTTCTTTGCTTCTGTCTTCAGTGAAAAAGCTCCCCCTCGGGAATCTGAGACCCTGGAGATTAGTGAGAGGATCTGGGGAATGGTAGACCCCCCTTCTGTCAGGGAAGAGGTGGTCCAGGAGCGCCTAGGCAACATCAATGTTCAGAAATCCATGGGACCCGATGGGATTCATCCACGGGTGCTGAGGGAGCTGGCAGAGGTGATTGCTGAACCGCTTTCGGTCATCTTTGAGAAGTCTTGGAAGACGGGGAAGGTGCCTGAAGACGGGAAGATAGCCAACGTCACCCCGGTCTTCAAAAAAGGCAAGAAGGAAGACCCAGGCAATTATAGGCCAGTCAGCCTCACCTCTGTCCCTGGAAAGGTGATGGAACAGCTTGTACTGGATGTCATCTCCAGACAACTGGAAGAAGAGGAGGTTATCAGGAGTAGTCAGCACGGGTTCACAAGGGGGAGGTCATGCTTGACCAACCTGGTCGCCTTCTATGATGTTGTCTCTGGCTGGGTGGATAGGGGGAGAGCAGTGGATGTAGTCTACCTTGATTTCAGCAAGGCATTTGATACTGTCCCCCACGACATCCTTATAACAAAGCTGAGGAAGTGTGGGATAGATGAGTGGACAGTGAGGTGGGTTGAGAACTGGCTGACTGGCAGAGCACAGAGGGTCGTTGTTGGTGGTGCAGAGTCCGGTTGGAGGCGGTGTTCCTCAGGGGTCTGTGCTGGGTCCGGTCTTGTTCAACATCTTCATCAATGACCTTGATGAGGGGATAATGGCCACCCTCAGCAAGTTTGCCGATGATACGAAGTTGGGAGGATTGGCTGACACGCCTGAAGGCTGTGTTGCCATTCAGCAAGACCTGGATAGGCTGGAGAGCTGGGCAGAAAAAAACCGGATGAGGTTTAACAAAAGCAAGTGTAGAGTCTTTGCACCTGGGGAGGAATAATTCCATGCACCAGTACAGGTTGGGGGATGACCTGCTGGAGGGGAGCTCTGCGGAAAGGGACCTGGGTGTCCTGGTGGACGACAGGTTGGCCATGAGCCAGCAGTGTGCCCTTGTGGCCAGAAAGGCCAATGGCTCACTGGGGTGCATTAAAAAGAGCGTGGCCAGCAGGTCAAAGGAGGTGATCCTCCCCCTCTACTCTGCCCTGGTAAGACCTCATCTGGAGTACTGCGTCCAGTTCTGGGCTCCCCAGTACAAAAAAGACAGGGATCTCTTGGAAAGAGTCCAGCAGAGGGCCACGAAGATGGTGAAGGGCCTGGAGCATCTCTCCTATGAAGAAAGGCTGAGTGAACTGGGTCTGTTCAGCCTTGAGAAAAGGAAGCTGAGAGGGGACCTGATCCAGGTCTATAAATATCTAAGGTGTGGGGGGCAGAATGGCGAGGCCGGACTCTTTTCAGTGGTGAGTGGAGACAGGACAAGGGGAAATGGCCAGAAACTGGAGCATAGGAAGTTCCGCACAAACATGCGCAAGAACTTCTTTACAGTGAGGTGACGGAGCACTGGAACAGGCTGCCCAGGGAGGTGGTGGAGTCTCCTTCTCTGGAGATGTTCAAGACCTGCCTGGATGCCTACCTGTGCTACCTGGTGTAGGGAACCTGCTTTGGCAGGGGGGTTGGACTCGATGATCTCTGGAGGTCCCTTCCAACCCCTACAATTCTGTGATTCTGTGATTCTGTGAAAAAGTCCCTCCCCAGCTTTTCTGTAGGCCCCCTTCAGGTACTGGAAGGCCGCTGTAAGGTTCCCACTGGAAGCTCTCTCAGCCTGTCCTCGTAGGAGGGGCGCACTCTAGCCCTTTGATTATCTTCATGGCCCTCCTCTGGACCTGCTCCAACAGCTCAATGCCCATCTTGTGTTGGGGTCTTCCACTCATTATAAAGTTCCTTGCCACCCATATGTCTATTTTCTTTGCAAGACATACCAAGGAGTGATACATAATAGTCCTGTCCATTGGCAATGACTCAGCTTACAGCATTTCAAAGCATATGTCATGGTTTTGTGATTTTTGGCTTTCGGTATTCTACATCATAACATCATGTGGGGCACTGGGAGTTTAACTGTCAATGCTCAAGTTCTGGGTACCTGCCCTGAAGAGAACTACATTCCCCAGGGGACCTTGCGGTCAGGGAGAGGAGGTTTAACTCCTAGCAAGGTCGCCTTATCTCACTTTCTCGCCTGCCCTTCATCGTGGGCGCTGCTCCCGTCTCCCTGCTGCTCAACTGGACTGCGCATCTCACCTCAGCATTGTGGTGAGGCCTATACACCTTTCGGACATTCTCTCTCTCTCATTATATTTGATTTATTAGCTTCAATTCTGATTATATTGTATTATAGTGTGTTTTCCTGCATTCCGATAATATACTTAGTAAATTAGTTTGTTTCTCCTCAGATCGGTGCCGCTGTTTTTAATTATTTTGGGGTCTCCTGTTTCCTTTTTTTCCGGAGGCGTGGATCTGTGGATCCCTCCACCCCGCTCATCACGGAACCGGGCCGAACCAGCCCGTAAACCGTTGACAGCATACTGTGAACTTCACAGCATCAGACAACTACTGACAGAAGTCTTGGAAAGAGGGGGGACAAGTATGCTACTGCATGTCCTTACTGACTCTCTTCCTCACTTTTTTCTACCTTTTGATCCTAAGATTTTCATACTTTTCCAAATATATATTCTTCTCACTGACACAGTGGCAGTATTTTTCCCCTTTCTCCCCAAAATGCCCAATCTAACAGTGAGCTTAATTTTACATTTGAAACAAAAAGCAGAACACTGTTAAAATTATTCAAAATATATTGTTTCTGCTCATTTTCTCCCCTCTAAGATGAAGGGAAAAAAAAGTACAACTGACTTGTGTAATAAAAACAAGAAAAAAGCTCTTACTTTCTGATGCTTGGCTCCTCGAATATGGGCAGCATATGCATCTGCTCCTGTACAAGACACATCACAAAGCTCACAGCGCAACTGATTCTGAGTTCCACGAGCAGAAGTGCTGCAGTTATTGGTGTTCTGGGAAGCTTTTAATGCTGTTTCTTTCTTTTTGTGTTTCTGGCCTTCTAAGTGTTCTTTGTAAGTCTGTTTAAATAAATAATACACACACAGCTGCCTTTATAGTGCATGTTCATCATTCATGTGAATACATGCAGTATAGAAAATAGCATAAAATACATGCTTTGTTTTGCAAGAGGTACTTGCTATGCTAACATTTCTTTCATATGACATGCTCTAAGGCATAAGCATGCTAACTTGATAGACAAATTTTCGTCTTCTTGTGGTTTTGTGATTTTTGTTGTCGGTATTCCACGTCAGAACATCATGTAAAACAGTGGGAGCTTAAGAGTTAATGTTCTGGTTCTGTGGACTGCCTTTCTTGGGCGTTCTGGGTTCTCAGATGGGAGGGATGGCATTCCCAGAAGACTTGACACAATTTTTTTATTTATTTATTTATTTTTTTTTAAGACCCATCTGCTATCTCCCTACCCTTCCCCCTCTCCCGGAGAGCATGGCTCCCAAGTGCCTTGCCTCATTAGCCACAGGCCGGGGCCAGCCTCACAGTGCCGCAAAAGGCGGGGGAGTTTGTTGGTTCCCCCCCCCCCCCCCCCCCCCCTTTTGTCTTTTTCTGGGCTTGTGCCCCTGTCACTGACTCAGATCTAGAGATAACTCCGTGACACTTCTCCTCCACCAGAATTCCATTTTTAGAGATAATACAGTCTGAGTTTTCCTCACCTACCTCCTCACTTCTTCAATCAAGTACTGTTCAAAAGATAATGCTATTGAAAACTTGATATAATCACACAACTGCATCTCAGTTGCAGTTTCCTGCATTGCACTGAGTTAGTCTTGATTTGGAATTTTCCTCAATCTGTATGATGACGGTGCTTAAGTGTATTCTGAGAACTAAAAAAAATTGATTCAAAAGAAGGTAGCACATAAAGCTGTACTGAAAATGAAATGCAGTCGAGATTTGCTCTTATACCAACGTTGGCAACCTAGAGAATAGACAGTGGGAAATAACAGTAGATTTACTGAAAGAACTGTTTATCCTAACACAAAAAAAGCGCACGAACTGATATCTACTTTTTACACACTTGTACCCACTGTGAAACTAAACTGGGATGATGGAATACAATGAGAAATAAAGTTTCAGGCTTACCATAAACAAAATTGGTATACTTAAGTAGTTTTGAAAACAAGTATTTTCTAAGAAGTTTGCTATGCTTAAACAGCAAATCAAATTCAAAGTTTATAATACTTCTGGAGTCTAAAGTATAGTTGAAGTTTCTCTGTACAATCCAATGGGATGCACCTTTTCAACTTCTCATAATAAATCAATAATAGCACACACTTTCATTTAATTATTCCTTTAGTAAAATTACAAAATTGGGTCCTTAAAAATTAACAAATATTCTTAAAGGGGTCAGTTTTTTTTAGCTGAAGAAATTATGACTAACGTATTACAGAATATTACATAATACAGGTACCTGTGGTCCAGCACAGCTGATCTTACAAACATCACAGTAGTGGATCTGGGGTGGTTTGGGAGGTTGTTTTGGTTTCAGTTGCTTATTTTGGAATGGTGCCTTTTTAGTAAAGGTGGTCCCTGTCCAAGCAGCTGTTGCAGCAGCAGCAGCAGCTGCTGCTGCCGCCGCTTGTTTCTGTTGCTGCTGCTGCTGCTGCTGGTAATAGGACGATGCAGCTGAATACACTGCAGCTTCATAGCCAGAATAAGAGGTACCTCAAATATAAAAACAAAATAAATATTACATCAAGTATCAATTACATAACACACTAATTGCAAGCATGCTGCATAATAGAGATGGAGGGGCAGAGCAGGAAATAAACTATTTATTGATATCTTGTTATGCAGTCTGCTTTTGTTGATGCTTCACAGTACACAAATACGTAGCCTACCACTTATCAGGAATATATTTTATTTTAGGCACATCTTTGCAGATGCACAGTTATGTTGTTGAATATATCAAAGCATCCCTATAGAGTATGTGAAAATTCTTGATTTATCTGGTAAGATATTCAACAAGAATAAAATATTTATCAAAGGTCAGTTGAAGTAAACAGTCTTTCAAAACCAGATTTACTGTTCAATATTCAAAATGAAGATGACAGAGATTATGCAGGAGAGGGGAAAAAAATATGAATACAAAAGACAGAACTGCTAGTGCAGTAAGTCACAAAGCACTGTGCCACATAGCTATGTCAATACCTTGTATATTTTCATGTAATAAAAAGGCATATTTAAGCATCAAACCTCTTTTAAAGACAAATCGTTATACTGGCAAAATATTTTTATGTAGCTGGTTGATACTTCTTGGTAGACTATGATGTAACAGAAAACAAAATACTAAAATTCTGAGTATTTAATTAATTTAATTATTTGATTAATTTAATCTTCCATAACAATTGCAAAGATACCAGCAGCATAATATGCAAAATTCTTACCAGAGTAAGTAACTGCTGTTGTACTGTACGTTGCACTTTGAGTATAGGATGGAACAACAGTAGCTGCAGCTGCTACTGGCTGCACAGTAGAAGATACTGGATATATGGAAAAAGTAGTTGTTGCTGGACTTGGGGTTGCAGGTTTTATAGCTGTCACTTGTCGTGTTTGCTGGGCTTGGGTATATTGAGTTGCCCCTTGGCTGTATCCTACTTTTGAAGCTATATAGGAAAGAAAATATAAGCGTACAAACTTAGATAAGCTTTAGTTGATTTAAATGCAAACCCTATTAAGTAATGTTAACAATACCTAATGATATTCTGGGGAATAAATATAATAAATGGAGGTGGTTTTTTGGTCAGTTCCTTCTGTTGTTTGGGTTGGGTTTTTTTGTTTGTTTGTTTTTGTTGTATTGTTTTTATTTGCTTGTTTGGTTTTTTTGTTTGTTTTTTATTCAGTTGTAGTTATGGATCATGATGTCTCAGGTCACATTAGTACATTTAAACTCATATCTTAACATAAAAAAATTATTTTATGCTTTGTAGCAGTCACAATACCAATGATTAAAGAACTACATACATTAAGTAACTACAGAACTGCAAAATCAAAATCTAACCAAATTATCATCTAAACTTACCATTGACTATTTGCACCTAATTTGGCAAATTTTCTAGGAAAATCAGCAAAAAGTTTGCCTAAAAATATGTTTTGACTATATTTAATAATATTACAAAACTCAAAGATAGTTACTTTCAGCAATGTCCCAACAATATTCAAGTTCTAGATGCAGCATATTGTTCTACACATTGACAGGGATTAAATGAGAAAGCTAAGAAAAAAAGCCTGGGTTATATCATATATTCAAAGATATTTTTTAAGGTATTGAAGTAGTACTCACAATATATAATGTCAGAAGTATTGGAGCATGCAACCCACCTGTCTGGTAGTATGATTCAGCTACTGAAGGTTGAGGCTGGGCAGCAGCAGCCACAGCTGCAGCAGTTGCTGTCGTCTGTTGATAATATTGTTTGCTGTCATAAGCTACAGCTGGGGCAGTAGATCGAACATAAGAATAGGAATCCTATAAATTAAAAAAGGAAAAAAAAAAAAACAACAGTGAATATCCCCTTAAAATATGATTCTGGAGTAATAAAGATCATTAGCAGAGTAAAAAAAAAAATCAACAACAATGTATTTCCTTTTAGTCTACGCTAAAGATTAAAAAAAAAAAAAACACAAAAAGAAACAAGATTTTCTTACAGAGAAAACGTATACACATATATACATTAAAGAAATTAAGTTTGTTTACAAATGCTACAGGACTGAAAACAAACCTGATTAAGTTTTTCAGACTTAATATAAAATTTATCACATGCTTTTAAATCACTCTCCTTTCGAAATTAATTTTGTAACTGAAAAGCAACTACTTTTGTTAATTTTTCATAGTGACTATATTAAATTTGTATAAAATATGAAGGAAAAAACAATATACATCTCCACAAAATGTGAATTTCTACAAACCACAATAAAGTCACAAGTTTACAAACATCACCCTATATTGGCCTTAAAAATCCCATAATATATATATTTTTTTTTTCGGTTATATTTCCTAGAGTATGAAAGTCATACTTTTAAAGCCTTCTTCATTTTTTGAAATATCAACTATTTCAAGCCACAACTAGTCTAGAAGGGCAAGATGAGTAGCCCATTCAACACATCCAGAACTCAAAAGATGGATAGTAAGCTTAGAAAAAGGAGAGTCTGGAAACAACTATATGCGTGTACATATATTTTCCCATCCTTATATTTATGGTAAAGTATGAGTAGCTGACGAACTGATGGGTAACAGCATGAGCTACATGTGAACTACACATAAAATTTATTTTTATTTCCAATAAATACAGCAATAGAATTTCCACCGAACCTGTATAAAAGTGGAATTATTTTCCCTTAATTTAAGGGATACTCTTTACTGTCTGAATACATCCAATAACTGACTAGTTATTAGTTACCTTGTAACTATGAGTGTATGTGCAACTGGTAGTACTCCTATGTTAAAATTCATTACCATATGTAACACATTTTAAAATCTGTACAAAAGAACTGATAACATACAGCAACAGTATAGTCCAAACAAAAATACTAATTAGAATCTATATGTGTTGATAATTTTATGACTAATATGTTAAAGAAAGATGTACTATTTCAACGTCCTCTGTCTCACTAGTAAATGCAAATTTTAAATATGAGCCATGCCAAAAAAAATTAGGTAACTTATGTGTATAAACACACTTGCCTAGAGATATCTACTGAAGACTTGGACTAACAAATGCTAATGTAGAAAAAAAGCTGATAAAAATACAAATAAAGTTCACATTTCCAACTCAAAACTACTCAGTCATGTAAAACTCCTCCTCTTTCTGCATCTAAATTGTCTGATTTAAACCAATGGACTAGAGTTACTGATGTGCATATATGCTTACATTAAGTGAATCTAGATAGATAGGAAAAACTGCAGCTTTTTGCTGTCTTCAAAAATCTGAACAGGAGTAAGCACATGTTAAAAAGTCCCCAGATAACTTCTACAAACTGATATCTTCCAATTGCAAAATTAATGCAGCACTCTGATTTATACTGCAAGTTTATTTATTTTTGAACTGAGAAGGAATACAGTTCACTAACAGACTGCTTCATGCTACATTTAAGCCAGTGCAAGAATGGGAACTCATCTCTCCTCACAGCCTTGCAGTGATCCCACCTTGCATTGGCATCACAACTGTGCAGAAGCAAGGAATTTTAACTTAGCCTCTTAATCTTATGGAAAGCCACTCCTTTTTTGATTTGTTAGTTTTATGTGGAATTTTTCCTGAATTGACCCATCAAAACACTGGCTAATGATGGATTCAATAGAAGTGTCAACAGAAGTCAGGGCAAGATGAAAATAGAGAAACAGCTCTCTTTTGTGGCAATCTGTACTCACATAAAGTTAGGCACCCAGGAATCTAATAAGGGAACTATTTCTATCTCTCATTTAATTTTTTAATTGAAACATTTTATTCAGTCAGTTCCATGACACAGTTTACCACATGCTACTTGAAAAACTAGATGAGTCAAGGCAGTACTATTGTTCTTAGCAGCAGTTCACAAAATCACTTGGAGGTAAACATCAGTTCATTGCTTATTGTGTGAAAGTCTAAATCTTAGATCCTGCAGTAGCACTGCAGATAATCCTCTATATGGGTCACAATACTAGTCAATTCACACTATCAGTTATAGCTACTGAGTAATTTGAACACAGTTTTTCATAGAAGAAAAAAATACAAATACCATTACATTCTCTCACCCAAACAGGCCTCTTCCTTTTAACATATAGTTTAAAAACCATAAAACAATAGTAATTCTTTTTTAAACACACCTGGTAATTCTGCGTAGTGACAGGAGGTGGTGGTGGTGGAGCTTCTTGTTGTCTCTGTGTATAACCATAATCTGTAGCTGTGTGCGCTGTAGGATAGCCTCCATATGCAGCAGCTGTTGCAGCAGCTGCAACAGCCACAGGAGCAGGCCTGGCTACTGCAACTGTAGCTGCTGCTGGAGCATAGGCTGCAGTAACTGTGTGCGCGGCAACTGGTGCCTGGTGGACAGTGTAGCTAGCAACTGTAGTTGGATGGGAATAGGCTACACCCGAAGCTGGCTGCTGGCTATATGGGAAAAAGACAGCAAGTAAATAATTAGATTAGTTCAACATACTAAGCTAATGCCTCCACATTTCAAAATCTGAGATTTTATTAATACTTATCTGTTCTACTAATAAACCAGTAATAGATATCTACCAACACATATGCTCCAATGGCTTCTATTACCTCTCTTCCACTCCCATTAAAAAAACTATATTATTTTGAAGTTTCTGTGGAAACTGAAATATCAAGTGGGAGATTGTGGGAATACAAGAAAGACTGTTCAGAGCAGAAGCTGCAGAGCAAGATGAACGGCATGAGAAAGCAACAATGAGAACCAAGAACATCTCCAGAAGAGGAAAAATCAAAGTCATGTAAGCTGCATGATGGCTGTGTGATGATGACCCTGGTTGGAGGAAAGGTGCATGGCTAGGAATGGATCATGACTCTGATTGGATAAGTGGCTGCATACACGGTTAAGGAATGCTTGTGGAATGTTTTGTTGACATATAAAGGCGGGTGGAAAAGTTACAAGAGAAAACTTTTGAATGTATATAAGGGATGTTAGAACCTGCAACAAACAATTTGGATCATTCACATCTGAGTCCATGCCTCAGACGCTGCAAATGGCACCCGCTGTGTGGTGCAAATCAAGCCGAGGCTGAGTGAACCTGGTCCAGCAGCACCGCCTGAATGAACTATGGAGAGATTGTTTTGCACACGCCCATCAACATTCTGCGGGACAGAAGGTGAGCAGTCAGGAACTATGGGGAGTTCACTAACGAAGAAGCAACAAGTAAATCTCCAAGTATTATGGAGAATTTTAAAGTTTCAGAATCGACCTGTATCTACCTCAGCATTAGCTACTTTTCTTGATTGAATATGCACAAATATCCTCAAGTTTCCGATAACTGGGTTTTCTTTTGATGGGGCGGTTTGGGACAAAATTGGCACAGATCTCTGGGTGGCTGCAACTACTACAGATAAAGCAGCTGCTAAACTTTTACCTGTTTGGCACCAAATATCGGAAGCGCTCAAACAAATCTAACAAGAAAGGTCAAATTCTTCTGACCGTCCCTCATCGCCCTCCTCCTCACCCCTGCCGCTGCCCCTTGGTGCAGGAAACAGCTCCTGCCCGGACCCGATCCGCGACTCCAACCCCACCCCTGGCCAGGGAGAAGAAAAATCATGGCCCCTGGAAAGCGCTGCTGCCTCTGCTGTGAGGCGTCCGCAGCCATGCAGCCCTGCATCCACAGCCCGCTCTGGAGTGTCCCTGCCACACTCTGGCCCCCCAACATTGCTCACCATGACGTTTCTCACTTTACAAACTGCTATGGCTGACTATACTGGACAAATCTCCACTCATCCCCACAAACATCAGTTACTGCATAATTTGAGTGATGTATCCCTTACTATGAATGTTTTACTTCCACATGTTCCTATACCTAATGCTGTTACTGTATTTACAGATGGCTATGGCGAGACACATAGAACAGTGGTTATCTGGTGTATGCCTGCTTTACAGTGGCGATCAGACGTGTATATTGTTGATAGGTCAATTCAAGTCATAGAACTTGCTGCAGTAGCTCGAGCTTTTCAAATTTTTGCAGAACAAAAGCTTAATATAATAACCAACTGTCATGGTTTTGTGATTCTCGGTTTTCGGTATTCCACATCATAACATCATGTGGGGCACTGGGAGTTTAACTGTTAATGCTCAAGTTCTGGGTACCTGCCCAGAAGAAGAGAAGAACTACATTCCCCAGGGGACTTTGCAGTCAGGGAGAGGAGATAGAACTCCTGGCAAGGTCACCTGATGCACTCTTTTTCATCCGCTCTTCTTCATCGGCTCTCCTCCCGTCTCCCTGCTGCTCAACTGGACTGCACATCTCACCTCAGCATTGTGGTGAAGCCTATCCACCCTTTCAGACATTCTCTCTCTCATTACATTTGATTTATTAGCTTCAATTCTGATTATATTGTATTATAGTGTGTTATCTTGCATTCTGATACTATATTTAGTAAATTAGTTTGTTTCTCCTCAGATCGTTGCTGATGTTTTTAATTATTTTGGGGTCCCCTTTTTCCCTTTTCCGGAGGTGCAGATCTGCGGATCCCTCTGCCCCACTCGTCACGGAACCAGGCCGAACCAGCCTGTAAACCGTTGACATTCTTGGTGGAGAATGTGGGCATAGATTGTTTTTTAGATTTTTAGAACAAATCTCTCTCTGCTCTTGGAGAGCTTCATCGGGAAAGTTTATCTTTTTCACTGGTGCTCACTGAAAACTTGACCTTGAAGGTCTAGGCAGACTGCCAGTGTTCTGGGCTATTTTGTAAACTTTGAGCACTGCTATCTTGCTTCTGTAGAGAGAGAAAAAAAAGTATTTTCTCTTCTAAAAGTGCCTTTCAAGTGTCTGCATGCCATTGTTTTTTCTTTTCTAATGCGCAAAACATACTGGGCCTTAATTAAGTTTGCCACTTTGCTCTATGCAATAGGCATATACAATCAACTGAAAACACTGATGGAAATATGCACTTGGTATCTGCATACTATGTGGTATACAACTCAGTAGGGAGCTGCTAATTTCACAGAACTTGGAATTTTTAAGCAGGCTCCCAGTCTCTCCTTTGAATCTTGTATGCAGTTTTTAAATGCTCACCTGATCGCATTGTTAATCTCTCTGAATTTACTGTTCATCATTTCAGTCAGTATTTGTATTTATTGTATTTTGAGGAAGCCTTCCCCAAAACCAGAGAATACTGAGTGGCAGGGAGTGTGGAGAGGCTTGGGAGAGACTTTAGGGAGATGGACATCTTCGGTGTCATGCAACTTCTCTCCTGAACACCTGAAAGACCCTGAGAGCTTAAACATTTATTTGAGACAGGAATGTTGCGGCTCAGGCAAATCTGAGGAGGCACAAATGATTTGGGGCCTGGCTAATGCTTATCGGGCCTTATTCAATAGTATCCCAAAGAGGGAGAGAGTTTGTGAAATTGAGAGAGAGTGTCTGAAAGCTGAGAGGGAGAATCTCCGGGCTGAGGGAGAGAGTCGCCTGGTTGAGAGAAAAGACCTCCAATCTGAGAGGGATATCCTCAAGTCTGAGAGAGATGCCCTCCAAATCGAGAGAGACTCCCTGCAATCCCAAAGAGAGAGTCTCCAGGCTGAAAAGGAGAGTTTCCAGGAGAGACTCTGAGCTGAGAGAGAATCTCCAGGTCCAGAGAGAGAGTCTCCTAGCTGAGAAACAGAGTCTCCAAATCCAAAGAGTCTCCAAGGCGAGACAGAGAATCGCCAGGTTGAGAAAGAGAGTCTCCTAGCCGAAAGGGAGAATCTCCGAGCTGAGAGAAGGAAACTCCAATCTCGACGAGATGCCTTTGAATCTGAGCGAGACTCCCTCCAATCCAAACTCGACACCCTCCAATCTGAACAGGACACCCTCCAGTCTGAACTAAATATTCTCATAATCGAACGAGACAGACTCCAAGCAGAGCTAGAGGGTGAGAGCATTGGAACTGACCAACCTGATCAAGTACAGGAGGCACCACAATTGATGTCAGTCACCCCTGTAAGAGGACTGAAAACGAACAGAATCTAACTCAGTTAGAACAGAAGAAATAGAAGGAAAGAGGTCCAGAGGAGTGGCTCCGAGATCTAGGAGAAGCACCCCTGAGTACAGGGGAGGAGCCCTCAGTAAGACCACGGTCACCAACGCCGACGAGGGCAACAAGAAGTCCTGAAAGAGGAAGAGGTGAGCAAGATATTGTTACCTTTGTTGATCGATCTCTGAAAATGAATGAAATTCGAAGTCTGAGAAAAGACTTCTCACGTCACCCAAATGAGCCTATTGCCACTTGGTTACTTTGACGTTGCCACAATGGGGCCAATAGCGTGTGGCTAGATAGTAGAGAAGCTCGCCAACTGGGTGGCATTGCTAGGGACTCAGCCATTGACAGAGGCATTAGTACATGCCAGAACCAGGCCTTCACCCTCTGGAAGAGGATGTTGTTAGCTGTAAAAGAAAGATACCCCTTCAAAGACGATCTGATGCCTGAGAAAAAAGAAATGGGCTGATATGGAAGAAGGCATCCATTATTTGAGAGAATATGCTGTGGTGGAAACACTACATAGCCCCCATTTCATTCCTGATGAGCCAGACCAAGAGCATGATCCTGAGAGAGTCAGGTGTACACCAAACATGTGGCGTACATTCACAAAGACTGCACCAGAAAGGTACGCCAGTACATTTGCAGCAATGTATGGCAGAGGGGAAAGAAGACCCCTTATAAATGAGCTGGTTAATACACTTGAAGATTTTGAGTTACATTTAAGCCCTCTACGTTAAGCCCTCTTTGTGTTTCAGCCATTGCAAAGGCAGCTGAAAAGCTGAACAGAATGGAAAGCAAACAAGAAGATATAATAGACAAAATGTCAACAGTGTCTAATGCATAAACAACCTACTCCTGCACTTCAAGCATGGGTAAAAGAATTACAAGACAAATCAACGATGAAGGTGAACTTCTCCAAAAAGGTGATTGCTCCAGTTGCTGCAGACAACAGGGGTAACAAATAGAGGGGCCCTGCCCACGGCTGGGGGGGGAAAGGGATAATAGAGTATATTGGACTGTGTGGATTAGATGGCCTGGCACATCAGAACCACAGAAATCTAAGGCCCTGGTGGACACTGGTGCACAGTGCACTCTAATGCCCTTGAGTCACCAAGGGACAAAATCAGTTTATATTCATGGGGTGACTGGGGGTTCCCAAGAGCTGACTATGTTGGAGGCCGAAATCAGCCTCACTGGTAAAGACTGGCAAAGGCACCCTATTGTGACTGCCCCAGGGGCTCCATGTATACTTGATATCGTTTACCTCAGGAGGGGATATTTTAAGGATCCCAAAGGGTATCAATGGGCTTGTGGAATAGCTGCTGCAGACACAGAAGATGTTAAGCAGTTAACTGTTTTGCCCGGACTATCAGAAGATCCGTCTGTTGTGGGGTTGCTACGAGTGGAAGAGCAACAGGTACCAATAGCTACAAAAACGGTGCACAGGCAGCAGTACTGCACCAACAGGGATTCCTTGCTCCCCATTCATAAGTCGATTCGTCAACTGGAGAGTGAGGGAGTGATCAGCAAAACTCACCTTTTAACTGCGCCATATGGCCAGTGCCTAAAGCCAATGGAGAATGGAGGCTTAGGGTAGATTACCATGGCCTGAATGAAGTCAAACCCCCACAGAGTGCTGCTGTGCTGGACATGTTAGAACTCCAGTATGAACTGGAGTCAAAAGCAGCCAAATGGTATGCCACCACTGACATTGCTAATGCCTTTTTCTCCATTCCTTTGGCCAGAGAATCTAGGCCAAAGTTTGCTTTCACCTGGAGGGGCATTCAGTATACCTGGAATCGTTTGCCCCAGGGGTGGAAACACAGCCCAGCCATTTTCCATGGGCTGATCCAAGCCAAACTAGAACAGGGAGGTGCTCCTGAGCATCTGCAGTACACTGATGATATCATTGTGTGGGGCAACACAGCAAAGGAAGTTTTTGAGAAAGGAGAGCAAATAATCCAGATCCTTCTGCATGCTGGTTTTGCTATTAAGCGAAGCAAAGTGAAAGGACCTGCCCAGGAAATTCAGTTCCTAGGTATAAAGTGGCAAGATGGCCGTCATCACATCTCGACAGATGTGATCGACAAAATCACTGCCATGTCTCCACCCACTAATAAGAAAGAGACAAAATAATTTCTGGGCATAGTGGGTTTTTGGAGTATGCATGTTCCAAACTACAGCCTCACTGTAAGCCGCCTTTATCATGTGACGCGAATGAAGAATGAGTTTCCATGGGGCCCTGAGCAGCAGCAGGCTTTCAAGCAGATTAAGCAGGACATAGCCCGTGCCGTGGCCCTGGGGCCAGTACAGACGGGACAGGATGTGAAGAACATCCTCTACAGTGCTGCTGGAGAGAAAGGTCCCACTTGGAGTTTGTGGCAAAGAGCTTCAGGAGACATCCAAGGCCGACCTTGGAATCTGGAGTCGGGCATACAGAGGGTCTGAAGAGGGCTACACTCCAATTGAAAAAGGAGATCTTAGCTGCATATTAGGGGGTTCGGGATGCTTACAAAGTAGTCAGTACTGAAACACAGCTCCTTCTGGAACCTCGACTGCCAGTGCTGAACTGGATGTTTAAAGGAAAGGTTCCCTCCACCCATCATACTACTGATGCCACTTGGAGCAAGTGGATTGCACTGATTACACAACGAGCACGGATGGGGAACCTCAGCCGTCCAGGAATCCTAGAGGTCATCATGGACTGGCCTGAAGGTAAAAAGTTTGGAACATTGCTATCAGAAGAAGTATCACGTGCTAAAGAAGCCCCACCATACAGTGAACTACCAGAGAATGAAAAGAAATACGTCCTGTTCACAGATGGATCGTGTTGTATTGTGGGGAAGCATCGCAGATGGAAATCTGCTGTGTGGAGCCCCACACAACAAGTTGCAGAGGCCACTGAAGAGAGAGGAGAATCAAGCCAATTTGCAGAGGTAAAGGCTGTCCAACTGGCCTTAGATGTTGCTGAACGGGAGTGGTGGCCAATGCTCTATCTCTACACTGACTCATGGATGGTGGCAAATGCCTTATGGGGGTGGTTAAAGCAGTGGGAGCAAAATAACTGGCAAAGAAGGGATACAACTATTTGTGCTGCAGAACTGTGCAAAGACACTGCTGCCCGAATAAAGGGAATGGTTGTAAAAGTGCGCCATGCAGATGCTCATGTGCCCAAGAGTCGGGCTACTGAAGAACAACAAAACAACCATCAGATAGATCAAGCTGCCAAAATTGAGGTGGCTCAAATAGACCTGGACTGGCAGAACAAGGGTGAATTATTTCTAGCTCGATGGGCCCATGAGACCTTGGGCCATCAAGGAAGAGATGTAACATATAAATGGGCTAGAGACCGAGGGGTGGATTTAACTATGGACTCTATTGCACAGGCTATTCATAACTGTGAAACATGTGCCATCATGAAACAAGCCAAGAGGATGAAACCTCTCTGGGAGGAAGGGCGATGGAAAGTACAAATATGGGGAGGCATGGCAGGTTGATTATATCACCTTGCCACGATCACGCAATGGTTAGCGTTATGTGCTCACCATGGTGGAGGCAACCACTGGGTGGCTTGAAACATTTGCAGTACCCCATGCTACCGCCCCAAACACCATACTGGGTCTCGAGAAACAAGTCCTGTGGCAACATGGCACCCCAGAAAGAACTGAGTCAGATAATGGGACTAATTTCAAAAATTCTCTTGTAAATACTTGGGCCAAAGATCATGGCATTGAGTGGATTTATCATATTCTCTACCATGCACCAGCTTCTGGTAAAATTGAACGATACAATGGATTGTTAAAAACCATGTTGAATGGAATGGGTGGTGCAACATTTAAGGACTGGGAGAAGCATTTGGGAGAAGCCACCTGGCTGGTCAACACCAGAGGATTGGTCAGTTGAGATGGTCCTACCCAATCCAGCTCCCTACATACTGTAGAGAGTGATAAATTCCCTGTAGTACATGTAAAGAACATGTTGGGAAAAGCAGTTTGGGTCCTTCCAGCTTCTGGAAAAGGCAAACCTCTCCGTGGTACTGTTTTTGCCCAGGGACCTGGGTCCATTTGGTGGGTGATGCAGAAAAACGGGGATGTTCAATGTGTACCTTGTGGTACACATTGTGACACTTGTGACAGTTCAGATGGAGGAGGAGCTCTCTGACTGTCTCCACCTGAATTGCTGGGGGCATATTCTGAGTAGTTTCCCATACTTCCAGATCAGGGCATAAAATGCCCAGAGGATAACTAATCTGACTATTAAAGGCAGATGTAAAGAAGTCATTATATTGTGTTATCTTGCATTCCGATATCTGAGTTAGTAAAATAAGTTTTCCTCCATAGATCGTTGCCGCTGTTTTTTTTTGTTTTTTCTTTCCTTGAGCCCAGCTCCCATCTCCCTATCCCTTTTCCCTTTTCCTTCCCATTTTGTGGGGCTGGGGTGGAGGGGGGGGTGGGGGCAGGGGCCTACTGCCCCCCAGTCAGGGGCCTACTGCCCCCCAGTCAGGGGCATAGATTCATCTCATTAACTCTGTGACACAATGTTACAATGCTGGGCAGAAGAAAACAACACTGAATGGTGATTCCATCTGCCACATAATCCAACGGGTCCAGGACTTACTGAACACTGTAACAGTATTCTTAAGGCTGCCCTGAAGACAGACTCAGCCCCTGCAGGGGTGGACTAAGAGACTCAACGAAACCCTGTGGGACCTGAAGGAAATTCCCAGAGACAGCAGACCCAGTGCCCTGAAGATACTACAAACCTGGGCTTCCCTGTTTAGAATCCAAATTATGGGCACTGATAATTGGGTAAGACCCCAAATTGGCAATGAAAGTAATCTTCTGGTCTCTGCCCCTGAAAGCCTAGAACCTGGTGCCCATGAAATAGAATGGCGTTGGAAGGTACAAGTAGGACCAAAGTGGTGTGGATTACTTGCACCTTGGAGGAGATTATTGGAGGTTGGGGGATCAGTAGTCCTCCCAGTATAGGTACATGGCCTGCAGACATCGTGGTCAACACTGGTTTTCATCACTAAGGGGACCTTAATCATGTCCCTATGGCAAATCCAGACTCCCCTTTTGGTACCCTATATAGTTATGCAGCTTCACATTTGGGGCCAAAATGTATGGTACAGACAGCCGGGACACGCCCCAGCGCAAGCTGAAGTGTTGACCCACAACAGGAACACAGCCTATATCTTTTTGTGGAGGTTGGACCTACCCCTTCTGGTACCTCTGAAATGTCTGTACTACTCCCCATGAGTCTCTTCAAGTCCATAGGATCAGCAGGAGGATTGACATGGCATATAGATGCTTCAGTGTCACTATTAGATCAGCATGACACCTGGTGATTGACTATATGGGACTGATGGAACGCGAGCCAAACCTTCCCTGGTCCAAGCAACTATGTGCCTCCAGGAGAACCATTAAGTACTGGCCACGAAGGAACACAGACTTCAACCATGAACCAATCATTAGTCCTCTTATATTTTGCCACCTACATCACGATGGGTAATTGTACAAAGTCTAATCATTAATTATCTTATATTTTGTCAATCTACATCACAACAAATTGTACAAAGTGCCGCAGTATAGTGGATCACCATAATGGAAAGGGCTTACCTTATACCTGCTCAACCATTGGTTCATGCCGTGAAGGGGTAGAGTGTAGTGGAAATGCTAAGTCAAATTTGAACCAGTGATTAAGCATCTGGTGGGAAGGCAGGGCCAACCCAGGGGAGCTCAGGTGCATGCAGTGCACCTGAGTGACCAGAAGGGGTGGAGCCAGGATCCACCCCTTCCCAGACCTCATTTAAGGGTTGGCAGTGTAGGCAAGGTTTTTTTTCTTGAGTTCCTTGCTTACTTGAGGCATTCTAAGGGTAATCAGATATATATTTTTTTTTTCGTGCATCTATAGCTGCTTTATCTGGGTGTATTGTCACTTGTTGCTGTCTAGAACTTTGTTACTACGCTGTTATTGCTATGCTTTCTGTTGCCTTACAGCATTACACTTGGTCCTTCTTGTACTAGGAGCCCGAAGTGGACATAGTAGTCTAGGTTTAGCCTCACTAATGCTAAGTAGAAGGAAAGGATCACCTCTTTTGATCTACTGGTGATGTTTTGTCTAATGCAGCCTATGACACAATTAGCCTTTTTGGCTACAGGGATACACTGCTGGTTCGCTTTCATCCTGGACTGCTAGGGCTTTTTCTGCAAGTCTGCTTTCCAGATGGGTGCCCCCAGTATGTTGACTGGTGGCTGGGATAGTTCCTCCCAAGGTGCAGGGCTCAGCACTTCCCCTTGTTGAACTTCATGAGGTTCAAGTCAGTCCACCTCTACAACCTGTCCTTGTTCCTCTGTATGGCAGCATGTCTCTCCAAGTCAGCCACTCCCCCCAGTTTCATCTCATCTGATGGTTTACTGAAGGATCACTTTACCCCACTGTCCAGATCATTAATAAAGATGTTACACAACACTGGTGTTATTCCAAAGCAAAAAGACATAAAATGATTATCAAGACCTCTCTGCCCAATTCTACAATGAAAAATTAATTAAGCTATAATATAGGTTTAAAAAAACATGCTCCCAGGAAGACATTTTACCAGGAAATTTTTTGCCTGAACACTTACATTTAGCTAAGTTGAATTAAAACATCACCAACACGAAATCCACATGCTGAGAACAAACTCTTAAACTCTTCTGTTGAGCATTTTTATTCCCTTAAAAAAATAAAAAAAAAAATTCAAGATGCCATGAAAAACTTCTGAACTGCACAAAGATCTTAACCAAGCAAACCATAGTAGCACTGTTGATATAGAAAAAGAAATATAGACTTCTAAAACGTTTTTTTGCTTTGAAAGACAATGCTTCTTTTTCCATAAAATAAATTCAAGATACAAAGCTTTATTTATCACATGTGAACAATATCAAGAGAATGCAACACTTCCATATAGTTCTGTTTCTTTTCCCAGTAATAACTTCAAGGAACTTGAGATTGTAAAGAATTTTCCTTCCAACTTAGGATCTGTTGTGGTTTCACTCAGCAGGCAACCCCTTCTCCCCATAGGGTAGAGAAGAGAAGAAAAATTAGTACTCACAAGTTAAGATAAAAACTATTTACAGGGACTGCTCTTATCCTATTATGCATCTTATTCCAATATGCTGGGGATATGGCAGTAGAGGTTGAACCTTCTCACCAATATTCCATCAAATTTTGTTGCCATGCAACAGATAGCAGCAGGGGGGTATTCTGACAAAATGGCATCTGACATGGAAGTGCATATGAAGGAAAGGTGTGTCACTGAATTCCTCCACGTGGAAAAAATTGCACCTACTGACATTCATTGATGCTTGCTGAACTTTTATGAAGACCAAACAGTAGATGTGAGCTGGTATCAATGTTGTTTTTCTCCTAAAGCCAAAACGCAGCATCATACCAGATACTATGAAGTAAAAAATCAACTCTGTCTCAGTTGTAACCAGGACAATATCCAGTCCTTATTCCGTATCATTTACATCACACTCAGGTCCCACATGCTTATGAGGTTGTTTTGGAAATGAGTCCCGTTGCCTGACTCAGTTCTTTCTGGGTCACCATGTCACCATAAGACTTGCTTTTCAAGGCCCAGGATAGCATCTTAGGTAGTGACATGGGATAGCTTTCCAGCCATCTGGTGGTTGCTTCTGCCACTGTAAGAGCATGGTGCTTGCCATGGCAAGTTTGTGGCAATGTTGAGATAATCAACCTGCTAGATATCTATATATTTATATTTCAGCCACTGACCTCCATACCAGATGGGCTTTATCCCTTTGGCTTACTCAATTGCAGCACATTCCACATTCATAGGTAGTGTGTGCAGTAGCGTCCACCCCTCCCTCAATCCCAAGCCCATCTATATGTTGCATCTATTCCTTGAAGGCCTGAGGTGTCACAAACCCACCGAACCAGAAATAATCCATCCTTATGTTGCTAATGCAGATCTATGTGAGCCACTGTTGTGGTTTAAGCCAGCAGGCAGTGAAGTACTATGCAGCCTTTTACTCACTCCTCCCTCACCCAGCAAGATGGAGGAGACAATCTGGGAGAAAAAAAAAAAAGTAGAACTTGTAGGTTGAGATGAAAACTATATACTAAGACAGAAAAGGGAGAAATAATAGTAATGATAATAATATATATACATTTACAGAGCAAGTCATGCACAATGCTCACCACCGACCAACCAAAGCCCAGCCAGTCCCTAAGCAGCAGCTACACACCCTGGCCAACTCCCCCAAGTTCTTACACTTTTTTGTATGATGTCATACAGTATGGAACATCACTTAAACCCATTTAGGTCAGTTCTCCTGGTTCCGTCTCCTCCCACCTCTTTGTGCACACCCAGACCCCTCACTGGCAAGAGAGTAAGAGAGGGTGAAGCCCATTTGGCTCTGTGCAGCACTACTCAGCAACAAATAAAACATCTCTATGTTATTAACATTGTTATTCTCCAAAAATAAAAACATAGCATCATACCAGTCACAATGAAGAAAATCAATTCTGTCCCAGCTGAAACCAGGACAACTTCATTCCTAGCAGCTTAATCCACCTGCTGTTTGTTTTGATGTTCTTTGGTGGCATAACTTTTAGGTACGTGGGCATCTACATAACGTGCTTTTATAACCACATTGTCTACCCAGGCAGCAATATCTTTCCACAATGCAGCAGTCCAGATGGATTTGCCTCTGTGCTGCCAGCTGTTCTGCTCCCATTGCTGTAACCACACTCATAGGTCATTTGACACCATATAAGAGCCAGTATAGAAGAAGAGTACTGGCCACTTCTCTTGCTCAGCAATGTCTAAAGTCAGCTGGATGGCCTTCACTTCTGCAAATTGGCTCAATTCGCTTTTTCCTTCAGCAGTTTCTGCAACTTGTCATATATGGCTCCATACAGCAGTCTTTTACTTCTGACACTTTCCCACAATACAATAGGACCTATCATTGAATGAGGCATATTGCTTCTCACTTTCTGATAGTTCATTATACAGTGGAACCTCTTTAGCACACCTTCAGGTCACTCTATAGAAATTTCAAGATGCCTTAGTGACTGGGATTTGCTTTTCAAGCTTGTTGTGTGATCAGTGCAAGCCACTTACTCCACATAGCATCAGTTACTTGCTGTGTGGAGGGGATCCTCCCTTTGAACATCCAGCCCAGCACAAGCAGTTAGGGCATCAAGAGGAGCCATGTTTCAGTACCAACCACTTCTGATGCAGCTTTGAACCCCTTCATATACAGACAATACTTTTTTTTCAATTGGAGTACAGCAGGCCTCGGATCCTCTGTATCCCTTGAAAGATCCTTGACAGGCCCCATAAGTGAAAGTAAAAAGGCAAGAAGGCTTCACAGTGACTGAGAATAAGGGGGGTGAAGGGGAATAGTTAGAGATAGTTTACAGAAGCAAGAATGTAGAGCTTGTTAGAAAATAAGGGATGGCAGACACTGTGTCTGGGATAGTGAGAGGGATGAAGGCCGAAAATATAAGGGTTTGAGAACAGCCCGAGGACATTTGGCAGGGAGGCAGGTTTGACTCGGTCCCGGGAACTCTCTCTCTCTCATCTTGTCTGATTTATTAATCTCAATTTCAATTAAATTGTATTATATTGTGTTGTCTTGTATTCTGATATTATAGTAAAATAAGTTTTCCTCCATAGATTGTTGCCGCTGTTCTTTTCCTCCCTTCCTTCCTTCCCATTTTTGTGGGACTGGGGTGGGGGGGAGGGCAGAGGCCTGTTGCCCCTGTCACAGACGTAGATTGATCTGATCAACTCCGTGACAGTACCACAAGGGAATTTGATGTTGAGGGAGTGTAGTCAGTAATTTCATGTATATATATGTGCGTATGCATGTGTTTAATGCTTGTTCATTATCATTTCACAGAATCACAGAATTGTAGGGGTTGGAAGGGACCTCCAGAGATCATCGAGTCCAACCCCCCCACATTAACAACCCAGAGCTCCCTATTGCCTTCCTGATATCAGCCTATCTCATTTGAGGGTGGCACCTCACTGGTTTGGAGATAACTCTACCAAAGTCTTTGCACAAAGAGCAGTAGCTTATTGGAGGTTTCTTGTGTACACTAAGCTAGAATAGCATGCTTAAGATAGCACATCAGACTACTCATAGATTGAGCAAAGGAGAATCAGCACCATAAAACTTGATCATATCAACAAGTCCCTTTTACTAAAAATGCATATCCTTTAAGATATGATCCAAAATAAGGCAGCATGGTCATAAAATTCACAGAAAGAAAGCATTTGGTGTTTTTGCACCATGATATAGGTAAAATTATGATTACTTTTGTTCCTCATACATTTTATGAGTTCAGCATGCATAACTCAACCAAAGGCAAATAATTTTTCTAGTTTGTCTAGTAGTGCATTTTCACTTCAGAATAAGCCATAACTCTTACTCAGTGTTGTCCACCACTGTACATATGTTTAGTGATACTTTAAGCTTGAACTAGTAGACCTGTGTGGATTACATCCCAAAGGTCTCAAACAGAATGCATTTTTAATCAACATCTGGTTGAAGAAGTAACTGAGGCAGACACTGATGAAACAGAAGCACTAGCAGATGCAAAAAAAAAAAAAAAAAAAGAAATGAAAAAAAAAAAAACAACCGAACACCTCCATCCCTAAACAATTCTCAACACCAAAGATCTCCATCCACAGTATTTCACCTTCCTTTGCTGCTCCTCAGTCTTGAATACCCTTTTGCCCAGAGAGGTGGTAGAGCCACCGACCCTGGATGTGTTCAAGGAACATTCAGACATTGTGTTAAGGGACATGGTTAAGTGAGAACTATTGGTGATAGGTGGATGGTTGGACTGGATGATCTTGTAGGTCTTTTCCAACCTTGGTGATTCTATGATTCTAACATCGTGCATAGCACCTGAATGCCAGACTAGCAATAATTGCAAGAATTCAATTCCACTTAGCTGCCTACAACACTACATCTTAACCCAAACTCATAGGCACTGTTGATGACTCAAGATAAATTATTTCACATGACTGTCTTGTTGAGATATTTGCTCAAGGTTGAAGTTCTGCTTTAAGTTCCAGATGTCCTGTTTACCTATGAAAAGCATTCTGGATGACAAAAACATACTTCATGACTTCAAGACATTCACAAATAAGAACAACAAGAACAGACATCCTTTAGATAGACTATAAATAGAAGCCAGTGCAAAGTTGTAACGCTATAATGGGATGGAAAGCACAGTGCTAGTAGCAGAGTGGCAAATCCATTGGCTGCAGCAAATGAGAACAAGTCCAAATGCAGCAGCTGTAGACACAGAAACAAAGGAAAAAGGCTGTTTAGCTACGGAGGGCCTCTGGTAGGCAGGGATCTTCAGAGAGGTACCCTCACCTCTAGGCATCTATACCAGGCATCTTAAGGAATGGGATATTTCCCTTCCTAAACAGGACCCTTCTCTGGTGGAGCGACCATTGTCTCTTCTGGCACATCACTGATACATCACTTGGCCTAGGATCTTCTGGAGTACTTCTTTCAGTGGTGACGAAGACAGACTACTCCTCTGACTGAGATAGGTAACCCACCATGCCTCTGTCTGCTTGGGCCACCCATGACTCAGGAAGGTGCATCAGATCTTTCACCCACCCCTGAATTAGCAAGGCTGTCTTAACTATGACTTCAGACGTTTGGGTTATTGGCTCTACCATCCATAATGCAGAATAGGCAGCCAATAATTGTTTTTCAGTCATACTATACCTCTCTTCTGCTTCATGCCAGAGCTGAGACCAGAACCCAACTAGGGTTTGAACAGAATTTTGGTGCTGCCATAGGCCCCAGCCAAACCCATCCTGAGTTACATGGACATCAAGTTTGGCTGGAAAGGTGGGATTGAATATGCCCAGTGCCTGGGTCTGTTTAACAGCTAGTTTTGTTTGCTGGAAGGCCTCCTATTCTCCCCCAGTCCCATTTTTGGCTTTTTTTTTGTGAGCCAATACAAACACCCCAGCAGCTGCACTAAGTGGGGGATAAAGGAATGCCAGTATCCCAATATACCCAAAAAGTCTTGCAGCTGCCTTGGCATGGTAGTAACCAGGTGCACATGAACCTTGTCTATTATTGCACTGGGTAGTACTTCAGTCTTTCCTGACCAAACTACACCCAGGAATTTCACTGACAAGCCTGGACAATAGGTTGGTGAATGCAAGTACCCTTGCAGCAGGACCTGAGAAGTCTACTGCCTGCATCCCCACATAAATGCAAACTGATCTTGTGATTCTTAATGAATGGGAATACTGAAGAATGCATTTGCCAAGTTTAGGAAACAATCACACACAGAATCACAGAATCACCCGGGTTGGAAGGGACCCCAAGGATCATGTAGTTCCAACGCCCCTGCCTAGCAGGGCCACCAAACATACACATTCAGATCAGGTTGCCCAGGACCCCATCCAACCTGGCCTTAAACACGTCCAAGGACGGGGCATCCACAACCTCCCTGGGCAGCCCGTTCCAGGGCCTAACCACTCTCCTTGTAAAGAACTTCCCCCTAACATCCAACCTAAATCTTCCCTCCTTCAACTTAAAACCATTTCCCCTAGTCCTGCTGTTGTCAGCCCTTTTGAAGAGTTTACTCCCCTCCTGGGTGTAGGTTCCCTTCAGGTATTGATAGGCTGCAATGAGGTCACCCCGCAGCCTTCTCTTCTCCAGGCTGAACAAGCCCAACTCCCTCAGCCTGTCCTCATAGGGGAGGTGCTCCAGCCCCCTGATCATCTTAGTCGCCCTCCTCTGGACCCTTTCCAAAATCTCTATGTCTTTCTTGTACTGAGGGCTCCACACCTGGACACAGTACTCCAGGTGGGGCCTCACAAGAGCCGAGTAGAGAGGGACAATCACCTCCCTGTCCCTGCTGACCACCCCTCTCCTGATGGAGCCCAGGATCCCATTTGCCTTTCGAGCTGCCAGAGCGCACTGCTGGCTCATATTCAGTCTCTCGTCCATCAGGACCCCCAGGTCCTTCTCTGCCGAGCTGCTCTCAAGGACCGCTCCTCCCAGCCTGTACAGGTGCCTGGGGTTCCTCCGGCCCAAATGCAAAACCTTGCATTTTGCCGTGTTGAACCTCATCAGGTTCACCCGAGCCCAGCCCTCCAGCCTGCCGAGGTCCCTCTGAATGGCATCCCTTCCTTCCACCGTATCAACTGCACCACTCAGCTTGGTGTCGCCAGCAAACTTGCTGAGGGTGCACTCAATTCCCTCATTGATGTCATTAATAAAGATGTTAAAGAGCACCGGTCCCAAGACAGACCCTTGGGGGACACCACTTGTTACCGGCCTCCACCTGGACGTAGAGCCATTGACCACCACCCTCTGTCTGCGGCCTTTCAACCAATTGCTTATCCATCGGGTCGTCCACCCATCAAATCCACTTCCCTCCAATTTGGAGATGAGGATGTGGTGGGGGACCATGTCAAAGGCCTTGCTCAGGTCCAGGTAAATGACATCGGTCGCCTTCCCTTCATCCACCAATGCCGTCACTCCATCATAGAAGGCCACAAGATTAGTTAGGCATGACCTTCCTTTGGTGAAGCCGTGCTGGCTGTCTCGGATCACATGCTAGGTTTCTATCTTCCTACTCAATGTGTCCATCAGGAAGTCAATATTGGGTACAGCTGCATGAATGGCAGCATGACCATCTCCAAGTGTCAATCTCCAAGTGCCATCTGACTTACATACTGGCCATATAGGGGAATTTTATGGGCTTTGTGCAGGTCTTATGATCCCTACATTTTTTAGTTCCTGCACTGTTCTGGGGATTTCCTCTTGCCCCTCCCCCCATAAGTCTATACTGTTTAGTATTAAGTAATCCAGCACAGATTTGGCAAGCGAATAGGCTCATGCTTCATATGGCCTCTTAGTATTGCCTGCACCATCCGGATACTAATACATCTCACTCTCAGTCTGAACTCTCCTACAGTTGTCTGGAGAGTCAGACCCTATAGCGCATCTGTGCCCAATATATACTCCAGGACTGGGGCAATTGACACCTTATACTCCCAGGGTGGGAGGCGCCCAACCTCAACCATGTCTAGGTCACAGGAATGGTCAGTGCCCCAAACTCACCAATCATCACTCCACCTCCCTGGAATTTGGTCAGATCACTGTAAAGAAATGACATTTCTGCACCTGTGTCAACTAGTGCCATAACCAGTAATTTGTTCTTTTGGGACCAAAAAATCATCCATTCAATATAGGGCGTCCAGTCCCGACTGGGGGCCCTAGGTGCAGGGCAGCTGGTATCCCCTGTCACGCAAGTAACTGCACAAGTGCAAGAGTTTTTCCTTTTATTGGGAAATAAGAAATCTTCCAAGTTCCACATTCATTCTCACCTCTAATTATTGGGGATATTTTGAAACTTCTCATTTTCTTCCAACTGCCTCTATAGCTGGAGAACATGATTGGGCCGGCAATCAATTTTTGCAAATTGAACCCCAGCTCAGATTAAGTCATTAAACATCTGGTTTTGGGACACCCATATGGGTTCCGATTGAGGAGTCCATGGGGCAGGTCTCTTAGTTTTAGCTATGGGGAGGACCTCTGCCTCTTCCAATGTTAGGAAGATTGCACCTGGTCTGAAGGCACTGTTTCCCTCAGATCAGCCACCAATTGGGCAGCTTGTTGGATTATGGCCTCTGAGGCTGCTAAGGCATTCAGTATGGGCACCACTGTGCCATACTGATGGAGAGGGGCTTGTTGTAGTATCAAGTCCCTCATTCCTGCCAAAAACTTAACCAGGACCGCATTCTCAAATGCATCATCATAAATGGCCTCCTTCATTCCCCGTTCTCTAATATAATTCTGGAGTTCTTCCATTGATGTCCATAAACCATTATTTATTACTACATCACTTTTGTTCAGCTATGTGATTCTACATGCCATCATTACCCACTGAATTAGAAAATGATTCTTGTCACTATGTATTACTGTCACATACAGCCTCTGTCTGAGGGCTGGATGTGTTGTAATAGATGCCAGTTTGGAAATCTCGGACCCATTAATTATAACACTTTCAGCTGTCATGTCCCATAATCTCAAGAGCCAGGCTGGTATGCTCTCTTGGAGTCTTGGTTTAAATCGCTGTAACAGATCCATGAGTTCAGCAGCTGTGTACAGGCACACCCTTACATATAGTGTGGTATGGGCAGGGGCCACTCTTCAGGTGCCAACCCTGCTGGCCTATCCTGGATTTTCTTGACTTGAGTTATTACCAGTCTTATTTCTAGAGGATCTGAGGTTCCCAGATCCTCTAGTTGGATTTCAGTCTGTTTGGCTTTTTGTTCTTAGATTCAACTAGGATGCAAGGATCCTGCTGATCTAAATTCTTTTCCCCTTCTAATGATATAGGTCTTAATTTCAAAGGGAAGGTTCTATTTGAAGGCAAGGCAGTTTGTCCCATCAAAGATGTCTTCCAATTGTCTAATATGAAAATGAGCTCTTAAAAGCCCATTTTTTAATTCTTCCTCATAGGAAAGATAATGCATTAATAGTAGCAGTGGCCATGCTACAGCAATGCCACTACTATTTCCTCAGTTGTCAAAAAATGTTGGCCTAATTTATTTATGAAGTCAGCCATTTTTGAAGAGGATTTAATAATGGGACCATTGTCCCTTATAGGTCCTCATTCTTCAATAATTCATGCAGAACTTAGCCATGGGGAACCCAGGAACCCCAGAGTTTCCCCCAGGAGTTCCTCTTTCAGTTAATTAGTGGTCCCAGTGACCATCCAACACACCATTTTTTTTTTTAGATAATCCATCCTAATTAAGTATTTGGCTGGCTCGCCAAGTGTAACACTATAATGTGATGGAAAGTACAGCAATAAAAGCAGGGTGTGAAAGCCTTTGGCTACAGCAAATGAGAACAAACCCAAATGCAACAGCCGTAGACACAGAAACAAACAAGAAAGGCTACTCACCTTTGGCAGGCCTCAGGTAGGCAGGGATCTCCAGAGAGTGATCTCTCTCATCTCCACTGCCAACCCTTAAATGAGGTCTGGGAAGGAATGGATCCTGGCTCCACTCCTTCCAGTCACTCAGGTGCACTGCATGCACCTGAGCTTCCCTGGGTTGTCTCTGCCTTCCCACCAGGTGCTCAGTCACTGGTTCAGGCTATGACTTAGGCATTTCCTCTACAAGATTTCTGGAGATTTCCCATCTTGCACCCTGTACAGGATAAAGCAATATCTCCTCTCTAAACACTTAGATTTTTGAATGTTCTTCAGGAGATTTAACACTGACAACTTGCCTCAGTTTTATAGTTTTTCCACATGACATCATACGATTTGGAACATCCCTTTGGCCAGTTTAGGTCAGCTATCCTGGTTCTGCCCCCTCCCAGTTTCTTGTACACCCCCAGACCCCTCACTGGCAGGACAGCATGAAGAGCTGAAAAGCTGAAACATCCATGGCTCTGTACAGTGCTGCTCAGCAACAACTGAAATATCAGTACCTTATCAACACACTTATTCTCCTAAAGCCAGAACATAGTATCATACCAGACACTATGAAGGAAATCAACTCTATCTCAGCTGAAACCAGGATACTTATTCAACACTTAGAGTAAATTACAATGAATTTTCTATCTCCATGAAAGAATAGATGCACAGTTTTGAGAGTCATTACAAGACCTCCATAAAACCACTTTCCTCAAACTACATCAGGTAAACAAGTTTGATTAGCTAGTTAACAGCAGCACAAATTTGCATTTGTCTGTAAATAAGCTTTCATATATTTGCTTTATTCTTCTGTTTTTCTTATAAACCAAGACTTTGGAGTCAAGGAAGGTATTTATTACAGATTCATGAAACAAATAACATGGATTCATATTTAGGGTTCATTGTGGTAACCCAATACAAATAAAAAATGTGTTTCTCATTTTAACTTTTTTTTTTTTTTTGCCAAATTGAATAAGTTGATTTCAGAGATAATAGATGCTAACAACTATCATGTTATTACTATTTAAACCTTCTGATACACAAAAAAACCCCAACCATGATTTAAGTGAGTATGTCTATACAAGATGTATCATTTCAGATTCCTGAGCTGCACTGTAAGACCCTGCCCCTGGTCTTAGGTATCCAAGTAAAGACATCTGTTTAAAAGGTGCTTGGACCTGAAAATGCCTTCTATTTTCTTAGACAGAGCATTCATTGTAACATTGCTTCAGCTGAATGAGACAGTCCCTTGTATTTTCTAGAGCTTCAGCTCCTCCCTCATCCACCCAGTCTCCAATAGGTTGGGCTAGTATAATTTTAACCAACATTAAAAAAGATTTTGTCCTCCCACACTGACAGAGGTGGAGGCAACAACTTGGGAAGCAAGCCCTGCCTTCCCTGAAGCTGAAGAAAGGCCCAGAGTGACAGACGATAACTCAGTGGTATTGTTGACTATAAGCGACTATTTTAATTTAAGGGTTTGGGGACTCCATAAAACCATTGATTCCCTTCCACTTCCATGGTGCTCAGCTCCACCTCCCCACCCTCACACCATGGGGATGCAGTAAGGTTCATACCAACCAAATAAGAAAACCCGCAGGTGAGGCAGATGAGAAGGAAGGTCCCCGGCACGGCCACCCCAGAGGAGCAGGGCACAGAGGAGGCCCCGACTCAAGAACAGCGCTAGGCACTCAGCCCCCTAGGGCGGGGAGGTTCCATTCGGGGACAAGACACCAAAGGCACAGTAGGGAGAGTAGGCTCAGAATCGGGGCAGAGAAGGGTAGCAGCGTTTACCTATATTGAGCAGCAGCCCCGCTATGGGTGAATCCAAAGTAATTGCCGGTAGCCATTTTGGCATCTTCTCCCAGCCGGCTGGGTACTGTAGCGATGATATTCCAGAGGCGGCGGCAGCAGCAATTGGGACCGCGACAGAAGGCCCAGCAGGAAGAAGTGGGGAGAGGAAAAGAAGGGGAACAGAAAGAACGCGCGAGAGTCAGGTCAGACGTGACACCTCAGAACCCTCACAGCCGTCCACCCCACCCACAGACGGACCCCTAGCGCTGTTACTTACCATAGGTAAATGAAACTACTGGGCATATAGGAATCATGAGTTCGAGCTGGCGGCGGAGACGAAGGAGGCGGAGGTACTGTCTGAACTCCTCCCTTCCTCTTCCTCTTCTTCCTCCTCCCCTCCCCTCCGCCGCGCAGCGCTAACTCGCTCCCCTTCCCTCCCCCCCCAACCTACCTACGGCAGAGTGCGACCAAACCGGCACTGATATACAAACATAAAATGTCAGAGAAACCGCTAGGAGCGGTAAGCCGGCCCGTAGCTGCACTACCTTCCCATGCCCCCAAATGAACGTGTTTGGTATCGTGGGAGCCGCTGCCGCATTGAGCGGATAGAGCGGGTGCGCATGCGCCGGGTGCTTTTTGGAGCTGCATTCTTCCATCATCTCGAGGTCTAGGTGTGAGGGAGTACTGCATGTACCACTTTCCTGGCTCATTCCTCCTTCCGTTATTTCATGGTTTGTACCCATAATTGCACCACAGCCATACTTGTGAAGTTACATGGTAAATACAGGGCTGATTCTCATTCTTGCCTACATTGGCACAACACACTGTAGTTGGTAACACAAGTAGCAAAAATCTGGGTGAAAGGGATCACCACCACCCTTGCCCTGTACCAACATTTGTCCCTATGTGTGTACTGGACACATCAGTTTTATTTTGCAAGATATTTAATAGCATTATGAAACAGGGAATTTACAAGAGTTAGTTAAAAGTGCACACCTCTAATATTTGGTATTAACTTCCTGTTTTTCTGTTATTAAACTAAAAAAAAGCCATACTGAGAGCCTTTTTACCTCACTTCATAGTGAGAACTATGCAGACCTCATGCATCCCCTTCTAGAGAACTCATTCCCTGTCTCGCTCCAATTTATAGGAGGGAGAGGAGGTTCTTTGATATCTGTATACCCGGCGTGAGATTAAGAAACAATGGTTCAAATGTTGGTCTGACCAGTTTATTACAAATCTTAATCAGGGAGATGAAAAAAGGGAGGATGGACACTATTACGAATTAGAGTAATGGGGAAGGGAAGGAGGACAATAGAAAAGACAGGAAAGAAGAAACAAGGAGTCTTCATAGGAAGCAAGAGGGACATAGTCACCACCATGGATCCAGCGTGGTCAGTCATTGATCTTCAGTAGTGCTGGGTCATCGGGTATTGTTGTTCTGTTGACAACGACAGTGACCACAGCAATGATGGCAACTTCTCAATGGTGTTGGAAATATCCAAATAATTTTGTCAGGACGGTATCACTGATAAAAGCAGATTTTATTCATGATTGCAATGGCGGGCATCCCGCAAGCAGGAGCACCCTTAAGGACACAATGACAGCTTTTTGTATCTTGTTTCCCCCTTTGCCTATCCCCCTCCCCTGTTTCCCCATTAGCTGGGTACTCCAGGTTCACAGTCTTATCGAAGTTTACATTTGTTAATTGGTGTGTTATCTGGTATCAGCCAGTAGGCATCCTGTTGTTTCCAAGATGTCTCAGTGCTCTTCTTGTCGTACTGATATGGTGATTTTCCTCAAAGTTTTCATTAAACAGAGAGCACCAGGGGCTGGGGGTGATGCCAGGCCTTCCCGATGTCTCTTCAGGCGCTTCCTTGGGCATGCCATGACTTGTTCTCTGGTTTGACCAATCTCGTGCAGGATATTTTTGCAATGTGTATGACAATATACATATATACACCTTCATACTGAGCATGCATTCCTGGGTGTAGGAATGGAATGTTGTTTCTGCATTAGATATTAAAAAGGGGGAATTGATCTGAAGAAGTAGAGCACAATGTATTTGTATTTTGTAACTTGTCCTTAGAAATAGCTGATGTGAAAAAGTAGAAATACCATATATGTTAGTAACATACTTTAGAAATATAGTTGCTGAATTGTGTGATTAATTCTTGCTTGCAAAACTGCAATAGTTTTTAAATGTTCCAAATAGTATAGGTATAGTATTATGGACTAGAAAGCATATTGTAGGGCTATTGTGTTTGGATAAGAGACCCTCAGCAAAAGAAAAACAGATTTAGCAAACATCAAAGAAGCCAGGGCCTCTAAACAAGGCTGAATTGCCTCGCTCTGTGGCTAGGTTGGGATGCAACAGGCAGGCATCAAGATACTACTGCCTATCCTCCTTCCAAGCTTATCTCTATGCAAAGATGAGCAGATGTCCAGAAACAATGACCAAGTGTTGCATGAGCAAGTGTGAGAAGTTAACTAATTAGCGATATATGCTTAGCTAGCAAAAAATTACGTTTAGCCAGTATCCGTATATTTAGTTGAGCATAGGGAAGATTGTGAACCTGAAGTACTCAGCCAATGAGGAACCAGGGGAGAAAGAGATAAGTCTTAAGTAATAGGGGATAAAAGATGTAATGCTGTTTTCTGCATGCTCTCCTGCTTGCAGGATTGCAATTGCGAATAAAATCTGCTTTATCAGAGATACCGTCCAGATAAATTATTTGGATATTTCCAACACTGGGGAAGGTTCGTCTAGAGGATAAGTGATGCAAACTATCAGAACTATGGCAGCGGAGACTATGAAATAAAAAAATATTATCTAATTCTAATGCAGAAACAACATTTGAGTCCCACAATTCCCCCCTTTTCTTTTTTTCCATACGTTGTTGATTTCTGCAATTCTTTTTTAAGGTTCACTTTCATAGACATCTCCCTCTTCTTCACTTTATTTCCTATCTTCTCTAATACCAGCATTTTATCCTAATATGGTGGTGGCTCCATTGGTGTTTGCTTCAAATAGTGCTGTCTCGATCAATCGCTGTACCAGTCCCCTCACACAGGGGATAACACAGCAACCAATGGCCATCGGGGCTCCTGCTACTACTATTAAAGAAGTAAAAGTGGATACAATCACCCCCTTTCCATTTACCAAACCAGGACTCCAACCATCCAGTGATAGAAGTATCTATTCCTGATTTTCCTGCCAGTTCATTGGCAAGGGTGGTAATCCCTTGCAATGCCTTAGTTGTCATCCGGAGCTGTGTTATTGGGATGAAGGTGCAACAACGGGTACCCAGCATTACACTTACACCCCCTTTTCAGCTTGAATCATATCTTAGGCGATTATATTTTCCCAGGCCATCCTACTTGCAGCGTCTAACTGTTCCGCAATTCCCTTTATTGCAATCTTTGTATAATTTGTAAATCTCCATTGATTATAACAGATGTAGTTAATCCAATCTACATTCTTGTTGATCATCACTCACCAGGACAGTGACTCAAACCCTGCAACAGTTCGATTTCTTGCCTTAAAATCATCAGGGACAAGAAGTGGAGAGTTTAAATCCTTAGTTTGCCCACATACCAAACAATTACTGATATTAGTATACTTTGCAATGATGTTTTTCACAAGAGATATATAAGTATTTACATCAAACACTGCACTTATCAAATTAACATTTCTAACAATTACAAGAGCCTATATTACTGCCTTTGGATTCACAATTTCAAAGGTCCAGCTGACTGGTTCCCACTGTGTTTGAGGGACCTTCTTAACTCTAGTATTATGTATCCACAATGCTTGTTCTTTAATTTTTACTGTTGTGTGAGACGTCAGCAGCACCTGGAACAGACCTATCCACCTTGGTTCCAGGGGCGAATCTGAAAGAGATCTAGTATATACATATAATCTGATCAAATATTATGTATCGAGCCATCAAGGCCTTGGGCTCTAGTTCCTAGAACCAGTTTCTCTATTTCCCAAAGCTACTCCTGTAGACTTATCACATACTCAATATTTCACTCCCTACCCGGGTAGAGATCCCCGTTTGTACAACATAAGGCCTTTTGTACAGTATTTTGAAAGGACTTAACCCCTCTTTGGCTCTAGGTTTCGTTCCGGTCCTCAGGAGAGCCAAAGGCAACGACTGTGACCAGGATAGACCAGCTTCCTGTCCCAGTTTTACAACCTGTGATTTAATTAGGTGGTTCATCTTTTCCTCCAGACCACTTGCCTGTGGTCTGTGTGGTATGTGCAATTGCCAATTTATTCCCAATGCTTGCTGACCTGTTGGACAATCTCTGCAATAAAGTGAGTTCCCTGGTTGAAGGGTAGTGTTGCAGGAGATTATTCCAAGGTTTGGGTGTCCTGCAACAATACCTTGGTTATTTCTTTGGCTTTATTGATCCTGCTTCTGGCCATCCTGAAAGGGTATTGGTTAGAAGCAGCATATACCGAAACCCTCCTTTCTCCTGGCAGTTCTGAAAAAATCAATTTGCAATTGTTGACCTGGAAGGTTCCCTTTCCCAACAAGCCCCACTTGTACCCTGTTCCTGGTACTAGGATTGTACAGTTACTTTCTGGTGTCTGTACCCCCCCCAAATGTTTTGTTATGCTCCTTAGAACCAAATTCCATAAAATACTCAAGGGCACAAGAATGTGCCCATCTGGGTATGCACCCATCTGTCAGCTTGCTCTCTTCCCTTCTAAATCATTAATTAGAAACCTATCCTCTCTAGAATACCTTATAGGTCCTGAATAAGGTTCAGATATTTTAAGTTTACCATCTGGAATTAAAGCCAGTTCACCAATTTCTTTTCCTTCAGCTGCCTGTTTTGCCACCTGATCCACCATCATATTCCCAGTTTCCTGTACAGTGTCACTCTTCTGATGTCCTTTACAATGTATAACAGCCACGCTGCTCTTCGGTAGATTTGCATCATGCTGAATTTGTTTTCCTTGTGTGTAAGCAACCCTAGCTCTTTCCAGATGGCACCATGGGTGGGTACCACCCCAAAAGCATATTTAGCACCTGTCCATATATTTAAGGTTCTTGTCAAGGCAATTATTTCAGCCTTCTGAGTGGAAGTCCCCACAGGTAATGGTTTTGCTTCAATTACCTTGTCAGTAGCAGTTACTGCATGTCCTGCCTTACGGTTTCCTTGTCTTCACAAAACTGCTTCAGTTGATGAATCCAGGAATCCTCAGCATCGTCCAACGGTTCCTCCTGTAGGTCTCACCAACTGGCACAGACAGTCTCCATGCAGTCGCACACTGCTGGCTTGGAGGCAGCTCTGCGTTGGTGTTCTGGGTGTTCAGCAAATGGCTTCCTTCTCTTTGATCAGTTGTGCTTTCTGTTGAGAAACTTGATAGCCATTAAATCAAGAAATTCAGCAAGCTCACAGTCCATTGTACACAGTCCTCCTTTGTTACTGTAGCATCCACAGACTGCAGTAAAGTTCCACTGTGAGATGGAGGAATCCAATCCTCAGGCTCACGAGTTGACCAGTTCTCAAAAATCACTGGGCTGTTCTCACAACCCTGGGTAACACTGTCCAGGTTAACTGAATTTTATTTATTTATTTTTTTCCTTCTCCCCATATTGGAGTTTTCCTATTCAAAAGCAAATAATTTCAGACTTTCTTTGGCAAAACCAGGCAGAAAAAGGGGTACTTCAAATCCAGAATGGCAAACACCACCTACTTATTCCTTAACTTGGTTAATAAAGTGCATGGATTTACCACCATGGGTTGCATATCTTCAACATTTCTATTAATTGCCCTCAAATCTTGTACCAAACTATAGCTCTTGCCATCCAATTTTTCATTTGCAAGATTGGGGTGTTGTATTTGGATTCCTATCCAATTAGTAATCCAAAATTCAAGAAGTTATTTATTATTTCTTTTATTCTCCTACAATCTTGTGTCCTCAAAGGGCATTGCTTTACCCTGGCTAGGCTGGCTCCCATCTTTAACTCAACTTTCATTGGGCTGCATTTTTGGCTCTGCCACGCATTCCTGATGCCTGCAATCCTGTGTATACCTGATTTAGGATTTACGTAACTTCTGGGAGTACAATATTGCTTTTCCCAGTTTGTGTTAAAGCCAGACTTAAAATTTTCAGTCAATTGCTCTTGCTTGACACTTAGTTCCAATTTTCTCTACTGAATTTAATCTCTACATTCAACTGTTCTAATATGTCATGCCCAAGTAATGGTTTTGGAGAACCTGGCATGTACAAGAATGTATATATTCCTACTTGTTCTCCTAGCCTGTATTTAATTGGTCCCCAAAAAGTAAACTTCTCTTGCCAGTAGCTCCTGCAACTATTACAAAAATCATCTATGGGTAATAATTCTTGATGTAGCACAGAGTAAGAGACACCCGTATCAGAAAATAAACCTCTTTACCCTGCATCCCCAGCTGTTTTTGGTCCTGTGGGGGTGGAACTCTCCCTGAGCCCTTCCAGGCTCCCTCTTACCTCTTCCATGAGGGAATCTCTGGGTCCTCAGGCCCTGTTCTAGTGCAGCAACACTGACATCTGCTATTGTTCTTCCCAATTTCCTTACTTGCCTGCTTACTCTGTTTCACAATCAATTTTTCCAGATCCCTCACCTCTCTTCTCAGTAAGGACATCCCTGTTACACCTTGCTCAACTTTGCCTTCCTCACCCTGTGTTTTTCCCAAACCCTTTTCACTTTCCAGACTTCCATCATTACAGAAATTACTAACATTATATTTCAGTTTCACCCCCTCCCCTCCCCAGGCTTCCAGTGCTTACACTGGGATATCTGGTTTCCCCAGCTCTCTGCAGGTGACAGCTATTATCACTTTCAGTGTCCCTGTCCCATCCCCATTCGCAAGTAACACACCCTTTACAGTTACAGCCCGAGGCTCTGGCCCACAGCTCTCTCTCTCTCACTCCAAGTTGTTCTTACAAGCCGCAGTGGGGGGGTAGTGCAGGGGATGTGTTCTCGTGCCGGCCCAAACTCTAATATCCCAAACTCAGTTTTCTTTAACCCTTTTGCAGTTGTTTTTTTTTTTTTTTTTTTTTTTTTCCAACAATTCCACTATTTGTACCCTCAATTACATTTCCATGTACCATTAACAATTGCATTTCCATATACCATGAACAACTGCACTTCCATGTAGCACCAAAACAGTTTCTCCCACTCCCTTCAAAATCCAAAAATCAAACAATACAATTCTTCAACTTCCACAAACACCCAGCACTTGGTCTCACGATTAGGGTACTCAGTTATAAAACTGGTCCCAATACTCCATTTATGTTCCTGGTTTCTTATTCAATATTCCCCCTTGGCTCACCAGCAATGTTTCTCCAGTGAGCCAAAATACAACCCAGGGGGTCTTCTCGTATCACTTTAGACACCCCTTGTTCCATAACAGCCTCTTAGGTAGCACTTTCACAACATAAACATTTAACAAACACAAAGACAGTGACAATATAATCAGTACAATTTATCCTCAGGATCCTTCCTCTCTCTGCCTCCCTCTGGGGCCCAAACTTCCCTCTATACTCCTTTCCTACACTTGCATAGCTGACCACCTAATCACACCTCTTTCTTCTCCAATAAACAACATACCATTGTTGGAAATATCAAAATAATTTTCTAGGACGGTATCTCTGATAAAGCAGATTTTATTCGCAACTGCAGTGGCAGGCCTCCTGCAAGCAGGAGAGCACCCAGAAAAACAGAGTTAAATCTTTTATTCCCTATTCCCTGACGCTTATCTCTTTCTCCCCTAGTTCCTCATTGGCTGAGTACTTTAGGTTCACAATTTTCTCGACGCTTCACTAAACATGGAAACACTGGACAAACATAATTTTTTGCTGCATAAGCGTAAATCTGTAGTTAATTAATTAACTCATTCCACACCTGATCATTATTTTGCGGATATCTGCTTATCCTTTCCACAGAGATAAGCTCGGGAAAAAGACAGGGGAGTATCTTGGTGCCTGCCTGTCACGTCCCAACCTTCTCACGGAGTGAGACAGTTTAGCCTTGTGTAGAGGCCCTGATTTCTTTCATGTTTACTAAATCTGTTCTTCTTTTGCTGGGAGTTTCTTATCCTAACAGAACAACTCTACTATATGTTTTCTAATCCCTAACAGTATACTCGCATTGTTTGGAACATTTAACAACTATTACAGTTTTGCAAGAAAGAATTAATCACATAATTCAGTAATAATGTTTCTAAAACATGCCGCTAACATATATAGTATTTTACTTCTTAGATCAACTATTTCTAAGGATAAGTTACAGAATACAAATGCATTATGTTCTACTTCTTCAAATCAACTGCTCTTTTTAATATCAAATGCAGAAACAATATTCCATTCCCACACCATGATAAACATCATTTCCATCCATGAGTAGAAATTAGGCCCTAGAAATTGATCTAATTGTTCTGTTACTCTTATAGGATCCTCAGTTAAGGAATTTATTTCATTCTTGAAACTCCTAACTTTTCTGCTAGTAAAAACAGCAGGCATTAGCATACCCTATTTCCCTTTGACCTAAGGAGACTTCCCTAAGAGGATAAAGTGAAGTATTAGTAAGGTTAGTGTTAGAGAAAGGAAAACTCCAGGTCCCGTTTACATTGCTCCAATTCCCTCAGTAATCGAGAGTGCATCCTCTCTCCAGGACCCTGCACAGGATCAGCAGCATGGCCACTCCCCTTCTCTGGAGAGGTCACTGCTGCTTGCATTGCTTTAGAAATTGAAAGGGGGAAAATTATCTAAGGGATCCCATTTATGATCTTTTTCTGTTTCTTTCTGTTTCTCTTTCCTTTTTCTTTTGAACTTCAACTCCTTCTTGTGAGGAACTTTTTACTTCTTGCACCCATTAAGCGATATAAGCCAATTCTGTTTCAGAAAAAGGAGTCTTACTGTTTACATATAAATACAAAGTCTGACAGGCCCAATCTTGGTCAGACCCTTATTTTGGTGAAAATAATGATTTTCTTTGTAGTGGCTCTCAAGGCTATGGCTATATACAGTATTTAAAGATCTCTTTCCTGTTCTTGTCCCTAATTTTGGGATTATTTTCCAGTTCTGAAGCTTATTTCCCAAGGAGCTATCTTTAGGAACGAATTTGGGGACCCTTTTCCCCTGTTCTACGGGAGATCCTGTGGGAATGGAATGTTGTTTCTGCATTTGATATTAAAAAGAGAATTGGTTTGAAGAAATACCAGGTTACCACACTCCGATTCTCAGATTTAGGGCCAATCCCTCCAGAGTGCCTTGCTCCGATTCTTGGATTCAATAGGGATGTACTGCTGGCACTTTGTGAAGCATCCAGGGTACTGCACACCAACAGACTCACCTGAGTCTCCACCAACCCCCAAGGCAAGAATTAAATTCCCTTACCTTGGTCTGTGCACAAAGTTACCACTTCTGCAGAGGTCAATACCATGCCTACCTGCCCCTTGGTTTTCACAGAGCCCGTCCTTTATGTAACAGTCTTGTTTTTTTATCAGCCATCCCAAGGAGTCACATCACCACGCAGACAGGACTGCTGAAATCAGAGGGGTGCACCTATCCTGTCCAGGACAGCAGGGAGACTCCCAAAGAGGCGATAATAATCCCAGACGAGCCCACAAATTGTTGGGGGTAAGTCCAAAGTGGTTGAGTCAGCTCTCCTCAGAGTAGCAGCTTGTGGCTCTGGGATCTCAGCAGAAACTCCTTTGTTCCCATCTTCCGGGCCTTGCCAGCAGATAAGAGGGAGCAGGGATGCCCACCGGCATCCTGTTTTTCACAGGACATGATGGTATCATTCCCCAATTTTCCCATACCAAGCTGGAGCTATTTAGTCACAGGTCAGATCTTCCACCAGTAAACACTCCTGAGCACTCTCTTCTGGAGGCAAGCAGTTCTGGAGAAAGGTACTTTCAAATGTCCCCAAAGTGATGTTGATTGTCACATGGTAGCATCCATAAATTTGCCTCCTCAATAAATCAATCAGAGTCTTATCACAAAAAATACCTCAGGAAGCAAGCTTTGAGCCAAAAACCCAAGAAGGATTCTCACATTCCCCAGCCTCCCTTTATTCTAATTTCAGAAACAGTCTAGGATTTGATGACTTCTGGATATTATCCATTTATCCTGCAGGCCATGTATCATAATTCAGTCTGGTTTCTGTGACAAGGGGGGGGGGGGGCGGGGGGCAGAGGGTCCCACAGATCCATGCCTTGGGGAGAAAAGGGGAGGAAAAAAAGGGAAAAAGTAGGGAAATGGGCCTGGACGAAGGAAAATGGCAGTAACGAGATAAGGAGAAAAAAAAACAGCTTAGTTTACCAAATACAGTAGCAGAATGTGACATATTACAACATGATTGAAATTGAAGCTAAGAAATCAAATAACACGAGAAAGAGTTTCCAAAACTGAAGTCCTTACTCTAATGTTCTAGGTGAAGCAGCTAGGGAGCAAAAAGGGGAGTCTTGTGACTCCAAGTCCACTTTATTTTATCTTTCCCTCCAAACAGAAAAATGAATTCTTCTAGGAGTTGTAGTTCACGCTTCACTTCTAAGACCAAGAGACCCGAACTATCAACAATCTGTAGGGAAGTCTCTGGACTCTCAGGACACACTAGAGACATAACAGCACACCAGTGTGGTTAAAAGCTATTAGTCTGCTTTATTGTTAAGCACTACTCTATTTATACATTTTAGCAGAGCATTCTGCAAAAACACTCTTCAATTGTTCACACAGAAGCTTATCCAATCAGAGCCATGAGATGTTCTCTGTTCTTCAAAAGGTGTCCTTGATTCTCATACTACTTATCTTGCTCTGCAGCTGCTGCTTTGAGCAGCTTTTCTTTCTCCACAGCTGCTGCTCTGAACAGGTTTTTTTCTTGCATTCCCACAACAATCCATGGAATTACAATATTAACACTTCAATTCCCAATGCACTGCATGATGTTATGATGTGGAATACTGATGAAAAAAAAAGAAACTGTAACACATCATGTTTGATGATATTTAATTTTAAGCAATTAAATAAAAGGCACCTTCTCTGAGAACGACAGAGACTGATCATTTACCAACAAGTTTCCAAATGAAATGCTGTCATGGTTTTATGATTTTGGTTATTGGTATTCCACATCATAACATCATGTAATGCACTGGGGGTTTGACTGCTGATGCTCAAGTTCCAGGCGCATGTCCGGAGGAGAAGAAGAACTACAAATCCCCAGGGGGCTTTGCGGTCAGCAAGGAGATATAACTCTGTGCAAGGTCACCTGATGTGCTCTTCTTCGCCTGCGCTTCTCCATCTGCTCTTCTCCATCTGCTTTTCTTCATCGGCTCAAGTGAACTGCACTTCTCACCTCAGCGTTGTGGTGAGGCCTATCCACCTTTCAGACACACACTCTCTCTCTCATTACATTTTGCTGATACTATATTTAGTAAAATTAGTTTGTTCCACCTCAGATTATTGCCGTTGTTTTCAATTATTTTGGGGTCCCCTGTTTCCCTTTTCTGGAGGCGTGGATCTGCAAATCCTTCCGCCCCACTGGTCACGGAACCGGGCCGAACCAGCCCGTAAACCGTTGACATTCTTGGTGGAGAATGCAGGCAACAGTTGCTTTTTAGCTGTTTAGAATGAATCTCTCTCTCTGCTCTCCGAGAGCTTCATTGGGAAAGCTTATCTCTTTCACCGCTACTCTCTGAAAACGTGACCTTTAAAAGTCCAGGCAAACTGCCAATATTCTAGGATATTTGTAAACTTTGAGCCTAGCTATCTCACTTATGTAAAAAAAATAAAAATTAGAAAAAAAAAAAAAGCTTTCTCTTCTGAAACTGCCTTTCAAGGGACTGCATGCTGCTGTTTCTTCTTTTCTAATGCTCAAAACATACTGGGCATTAAGGAGCAATAGGTATAAACTATCAATTGAAAACAATGGTGGAAATATGTACCTGGTACCTTCATACAATGTGGCATACAATTCCAGAGGGATTTGCTAATTTTACAGGACTGGGGATTTTTAAGCAGGTTTCCAGTCTCTCCTTTGAATCCTTTATGCAGTTTTTGAATTCTCACCTGATCGCACTGTTAATCTCCCTGGATGTATTGCTCATCATTTCACTCAGTATTAGTATTTATTATATTCTGAGGAAGTCCTTCCCAAAACCAGGGAATACTGAGTGGCAGGGAGTGTGGAGAGGCCTGGGAGAGACTTCAGACAAATGTAAATCTTCAGTGTCATGGAACTTTACTGACCTGAACACCTGAAAGTCCCTGAGAGCTTAAACAACTATTTGAGACAGGAATGTTGCGGCTCAGGCAGATCTGAGGAGGCACAAATGATTTGGGGCCGAGCTAATGCTTATCAGGCCTTATTCAATACTATCCTGGAGAGACAGAGAGTTTGTGAAATTGAAAGGGAGAGTCTCAGGGAAACAGTACAAAATGAGTGAGAGAATCTCCTGGTCCAGAGAAAAAACCTCCAATCTGAGAGAGATGCCCTCCGAATTGAGATAGACTTCATGCAATCCAAACTAGACAGTCTTCAATCTCAACAAGAAACCCTCCAATCTGAGCTAGATACTCTCATAATCGAACAAGACAGGTTCCAAGCTGAGCTCGAGGATGAGAGCATTGGAACTGACCAACCTGATCAATCACAGGAGGCACCACAATTGATGTCAGTTGCCCCTGTAAGAGGATGGAAAACAAAATGAATCTCAACTCAGAAGAGAAGAAAGAGGAGGAAAGAGGTCCAGAGGAGTGGCTCCGAAATCCAGGAGAAGCACCCCTGAGTCCAGGGGAGGGGCCCTCAGTAAGACCACAGCCAGCAACGCCTATGAGGGCAACAAGAAGTCCTGAAAATGTAAGAGGTGAGCAAGATATCGTTACCCTTGTTGATCGATCTATGAAAATGAATGAAATTTGAAGTCTGAGAAAAGACTTCTCACGTCACCCAAATGAGCCTGTTGTCACCTGGTTACTTGGATGCTGGGACAATGGGGCCAACAGTGTGTGGCTAGATAGTAGAGAAGCTTGCCAACTGGGTGGCATTGCTAGGGACTCAGCCATTGACAGAGGCATTAGTACATGCCAGAACCAGGCCTTCACCCTCTGGAAGAGGATGTTGTTAGCTTTAAAAGAAAGATACCCCTTCAAAGACGATCTGATGCCTGAGAAGAAGAAATGGGCTGATATGGAAGAAGGCATCCATTATTTGAGAGAATATACTGTGGAGGAAACTCTACATAGCCCCAATTTCATTCCTGATGAGCCAGACCAAGAGCATGATCCTGAGAGAGCCAGGTGTACACCAAACATGTAGCGCACGTTCACAAAGACTGCTCCAGTTACTGCAGACAATGGAGGTAACAAATAGAGGGACCCTGCCCCCAGCCAGGGGGGGAAAGGGATAATAGAGTATATTGGACTGTGTTTATTAGATGGCCTGGCACATGAGAACCACAGAAATATAAGGCCCTGGTGGATACTGGTGCACAGTGCACTCTAATGCCCTCGAGTCATGAAGGGACAGAATCAATTTATATTCATGGAGTGACTGAGGGTTCTCAAGAGCTGACTATGTTGGAGGCCAAAATCAGCCTCACTGGTAAAGACTGGCAAAAGCACCCTATTATGACTGGCCCAGGGGCTCCGTGTAAACTTGGTATCGATTACCTCAGGAGGGGATATTTTAAGGATCCCAAAGGGTATCAATGGGCTTGTGGAATAGCTGCTGTAGATACAGAAGATGTTAAGCAGCTAACTGTTTTGCCCGGCCTATCAGAAGATCCGTCTGTTGTGGGGTTGCTACGAGTGAAAGAGCAACAGATACCAATTGCTATAAAAATTGTGCAGTACCACACCAACAGGGATTCCTTGCTCCCCATTCATAAGTTAATTCGTCAACTAGAGAGCCAGGGAGTGATCAGCAAGACTCGCTTACCTTTTAACAGCCCCATATGGCCAGTGCGTAAAGCCAGTGGAGAATGGAGGCTGACGGTGGACTACCGTGGCCTGAATGAAGTCACACCCACAATGAGTGCTGCTGTACCAGATATGTTGGAACTCCAATATGAATTGGAGTATAAAGCAGCCAAATGGAATACAGTCAACGGTTTACGAGCTGGTTCGGCCCAGTTCCGTGACCAGCAGGGCAGAGGGACTTAGCAAAATCCGCGCCTCCAGAAAAAGGGAAAAAGGGGACCCCAAAATAATTAAAAACAGTGTCAACGATCTGAGGAGAAAAAAACTACTTTTCTAAACGTGGAATTGGAATGCAAGATAACACACTATAATACAATATAATCAGAATTGAAGCTAATAAATCAAATATAATGTGAGAGAGAATGTCCGAAAGGGTGGATAGGCCTCACCACAACGCTGAGGTGAGATGCGCAGTCCAGTTGAGCAGCAGGGAGATGGGAGCAGCGCCCACGACGAAGAGCATACGAAAAAAAGATCATCAGGTGACCTTACCAGGAGTTAAATCTCTGTGACCGCAAAGTCCCCTGGGGAATGTAGTTGTTCTTCTCTTCTGGGCAGGTACCCAGGACTTAAGCATTACCAGTTAAACTCCCAGTGCCCCACATGATGTTATGATGTAGAACACTGAAAACCAAAAATCACAAATCCATGACATATGCCACCACTGATATTACTAATGATTTTTCTCCATTCCTTTGGCCACAGAATGTAGGCCACAGTTTGCTTTTACCTGGAAGGGCATTCAGTATATCTGGAACCGTTTGCCCCAGGGGTGGAAACACAGCCCAACCGTTTTCCATGGGTCGATCCAAGCTGCACTGAAAGATGGAGGTGCTCACAAGAATCACAAGAATCACAAGGTTGGAAACGACCTATAAGATCATCCAGTCCAACCGTCACCTCGTCACCACTGCCACCACTAGTATTAAACCATATCACGCAGCACGTCATCCAGACGCGTCTTGAACACTGCCAGGGACGGTGACTCCACCACCTCCCTGGGCAGGCCATTCCAGTGCCTGACTACTCTCTGAGAGAAGAAGTTCTTCCTTATGTCCAACCTGAACCTCCTCTGATACAACTTGCGGCCATTGCCCCGTGTCCTGCTCGTTGCCTGGGAGAAGAAGCCAGATCCCTCTTCACCACAGCCTCCCTTCAGGAGGTTGTACAGTGCAATGAGGTCTCCCCTGAGCCTCCTCTTCTCCAGACTAAACAATCCCAGCTCCTTCAGCCGCTCCTCATAAGACTTGTGCTCCAGACCCCTCACCAGTTTTGTTGCCCTTCTCTGAACACGCTCCAGGATCTCAACATCTTTCCTGTAGTGAGGGGCCCAAAACTGAACACAATACTCGAGGTGCGGCCTCACCAGTGCTGAGTACAGGGGGATGATCACCTCCTTGCTCCTGCTGGCCACACTATTTCTGATGCAGGCCAGTATGTCGTTGGCCCTCTTGGCCACCTGAGCACACTGTCGGCTCATGTTCAGCCGAGCATCAACCAACACCCCCAGGTCCTTCTCTTCTTCACACTCATCCAGCCACTCATCCCCAAGCCTGTAACGCTGCATGGGGTTGTTATGGCCAAAATGGAGGACCCGACACTTGGCCTTGTTGAACCTCATCCCATTCACCTCAGCCCAGCGGTTCAGCCTGTCTAAATCCCTCTGAAGGGCCTTGTCATGGTTCTATGTTTTTTTTTTGTTTTTGTTTTTTTTTGTTTTTGGGTTTCAGTATTCCACATCAAAACATCATGTAGTGTACGGGGCATTAAAGTGTCACTGCCCCAATCCCAGCTACCTATCCCTGTACATTACAGAAGTCACGGGGTCTGGCCCTTCCGGGTGGGGGGGGCGCTCTCTTGCTGCCTTGCAGTGGGTGCTGGAGGGTGCTTTCCTAGCCGTTCCAAGCTTTTCAGGTTTGAATCGGTCCCGGGAACTCTCTCTCTCATCTTGTCTGATTTATTAATCTCAATTGCAATTAAATTGTATCTATTGTGTTATCTTGTATTCCAATATTATAGTAAAATAAGTTTTCCTCCATAGATTGTTGCCGCTGTTCTTTTCCTCCCTTCCTTCCTTCCCATTTTTGTGGGACTGGGGTGGGGGGGGGGGGGGGTAGGGCAGAGGCCTGTTCCCCCTGTCACGGACATAGATTGATCTGGTCAAATCCGTGACAGATTTTTGGCGCCCAACGTGGGGCAAGACTGCTTTTTAGCTTTTTGAACGAATCTCTTTTTCTCTCTGCTCTTAGAGAGCTTCGTTAGGGAGCATTATCAGTAGTTCAGGTTTCTGTGCTGGAAAACCTGACCTTGAAAGATTAGGCGTACTGCCAGTGTTCTGGGATATTTGTAAACTTTGAGCACTACTTAGTCTGAGTAGTGCCTTTTTTCCTTTTTTTTTTCCCCTCCTCTTGTTAGCTTCAATTCATTAACCCTTTTTTAGCAAGCACCAGTGATGAACCCACTCGTTATCGTGGGGGTGCTGGGTAAAGGATTTAAAGCAATGGTGTTAGTCACAACCTACTGGCCAATAATCCATCTCACACTTACGTGTTGTGGAATTGCATTCATATATAACTACCTAAGGGCACTGATGGAGACACCTATGTTTTACCTATTTGCAATGTGGTATGATTTGAACTTTGACATCTACATCCCAGAAGGAATGGCTAATTTCTCAAACAACTACATCCCAGCAGGAATGGCTAATTTCACAAACAACTACATCCCAAATGGAATAGCTAATTTTACAAACAACACGATGTTCAGATCAGTCTCCGGGTTTTCTTCTCGGTTTGTCAAACGTTTTTTGAATCCTGAATTAATAGTCATGTCGGTGTGCGTGTCATCAATTCTCCTGAATGTATTCCTTATTTGTAATAAGGGGAAGGAGTCTTCTCCAAAACTAGAGAATGATGACTGGCAGGGGATATGGAGAGGTTTAGGAAAGGTCTTAGAAGCATGGGGACCCGCAGTGTCATGGGATTTTACTCTTGAACACCTGTGGGATCCTGAGAAACTAAGCCAGTATTTGAGTCAGGGACTATGCGGCTTACATAAATCTAAGGAGGTACAACTTACTTGGGGTTTGGCTTGTGCTTACCGTGCCCTATATAATACCATTCGGGAGAGAGAGAGTTTCCGAGCTGAGGTTCAAGCCAAAGGGGAAAATCCCCAAGTCAAATCTAATCAATCACAGGAGACACCAGTAACAATACCGGTTGCTCCTGTGGAGGGCAAGAAATGGAAACGAGTGTCTTCGCGTCTTGAACGAAAAAGAGAAGAAGAGGAGGAGGAGGAGGAAGATCCAGGCGAGGGGCCCTCCTCAGAACCACCACCATCGCGAAAGGCAAAAGCGAAAACTAAGAGACATGCAGAAGAGAGTGATGAAGAGGAAGTCTATTACTACTCGCCGGCCTCTAAAGATGACTGAAATCCAAGGCTCAAGAAAGGAGTTCACACAGCGCCTGAATGAAAGTATTGTTTCCTGGTTGGTTCGCTGTTGGGACAGTGGGGCCCATAGCTTGTCTCTGGATGGTAATGAAGCTCGCCAACTAGGTGCCATTGCCAGAGATCCAGCTATTGATAGAGCAATTAGTCGATGTTCGGATGAGGCTGCCTCCCTCTGGGAACGAGTGTTAACAGCTGTGAAGGAAAAGTATCCCTTCAAAAATAGCTTGAAGATTGCAATGAAAAAATGGGATACAGTTGAAAAGGGTATCCAGTATTTGAGGGAAATAGGCGTGGTGGAAATGTTGTATGACCCTGACTTTGTTCCTAACCACCCACAACAAAACCGCGACCCTGAAAGAGTGAGGACAACGCCTGAGATATGGCAGAAAATTGTGACAACAGCGCCGGACAAATATGCCGCTACACTAACGTCAGCGTGTGACAGATACCAGGAACAACAGAGAACGCCCTTAATTTATGAATTAATTGTTACGCTCCAAAACTACGAACAATTGCTGTCCCCAATTCATTCTGCCGTTGCTGCAATATCAAGAATGATGACGGAGCAAGTGTCTCAACTGATTAACCGTGACAAACCTGTAGCAGTATCAGAGACGCTGAATGAAGATCAGGATAATCAAACAAGTCTAGCGAAGGATGTGAAGGAGATGAAGGAGACGATGAGATTTTTGCGAGCCCACCTAACTAAAGACAATGAACCTTCCTTCTTACGTGCACGATCAAAAATCTCAGCTGTTAGAGGCAGACGCTCTCCAGCTCAAGTAAGGAATAATACACCGCAAATTACCTTATGGTATTACCTACGTGACCATGGAGAAGACATGGGGAAGTGGCACGGTCAACCTACTCCTGTACTACGAGCCTGGGTGAAAGAATTACAAGGCAGATCAACCACCAGTGCAGTTGCTCCAGTTACCACAGGTAATGAATAGAGGGGCCCTGCCCTCAGTCAGGGGGGGGAAAGGGATAATAGAGTATATTGGACTGTGTGGATTCGATGGCCTGGCACATCAGAACCACTGAAATATAAGGCCCTGGTGGACACTGGTGCACAGTGCACTCTAATGCCCTCGAGTCATGAAGGGACAGAATCAATCCATATTTCTGGAGTGACCGGGGGCTCTCAAGAATTGACTGTGTTGGAGGCCGAGATAAGCCTCACTGGTAAGGACTGGCAAAAACATCCTATTGTGACGGGCCCAGGGGCTCCATGTATACTAGGTATTGATTATCTCAGAAGGGGGCATTTCAAGGATCCTAAGGGGTATCGATGGGCCTTTGGAATAGCTGCTGTGGACACAGACAACATTAAGCAGCTGTCTGTTTTGCCTGGCCTGTCAGAAGATCCATCTGTTGTGGGGCTGCTGCAAGTAAAAGAGCAACACGTACCGATTGCTACAAAAATGGTGCACAGGCGTCAGTACCGTACCAACAGGGATTCTTTGCTCCCCATTCAGAAGTTAATTCGTCAACTAGAGAGCCAGGGAGTGATCAGCAAAACTCACTCGCCTTTTAACAGCCCCATATGGCCAGTGCGTAAAGCCAGTGGAGAATGGAGGCTGACGGTGGACTACCGTGGCCTGAATGAAGTCACACCCCCACTGAGTGCTGCTGTGCCGGACATGTTAGAACTTCAATACGAACTGGAGTCAAAAGCGGCCAAATGGTATGCCACCATTGACATTGCTAATGCCTTCTTTTCCATCCCTTTGGCCAAAGAATGTAAGCCACAGTTTGCTTTCACATGGAGGGGCATTCAGTATACCTGGAACCGTTTGCCCCAGGGGTGGAAACACAGCCCGACCATTTGCCATGGGTTGATTCAAACTGTATTGGAACAGGGCAGCGCTCCTGAGCACCTGCAGTACATTGATGACATCATTGTGTGGGGCGATACAGCAGAAGAAGTCTTCACAAAAGGAGAGAGAATGATCCAAATTCTTCTGAGTGCTGGTTTTGCTATTAAGCGAAGCAAAGTGAAAGGACCTGCCCAGGAGATTCAATTCCTAGGTATAAAGTGGCAAGATGGCCGTCGTCACATCCCGACAGACGTGATCGACAAAATCACTGCTATGTCTCCACCCACTAGCAAAAGAGAGACACAATCTTTTCTGGGTGCAGTGGGCTTTTGGAGAATGCATGTTCCAAACTACAGCCTCATTGTAAGCCCCCTTTATTATGTGACGCGAATGAGAAATGAGTTTACATGGGGCCCTGAGCAGCAGCAGGCTTTTGAACAGATTAAACAGGAGATAGCCCGTGCCGTGGCCCTAGGGCCAGTACGGACTGGACAGGGTATAAAGAACATCCTCTACACTGCTGCTGGAGAGAACGGTCCCACTTGGAGTTTGTGGCAAAGAGCCTCAGGAGAGACACGAGGCCGACCCCTGGGATTCTGGAGTCGGGCATACAGAGGGTCTGAAGAGCACTACACTCCAACTGAGAAGGAGATCTTAGCCGCTTATGAAGGGGTTCGGGCTGCTTCCGAACTAGTCGGTACTGAAACACAGCTCCTTCTGGCACCTCGACTGCCAGTGCTGAACTGGATGTTTAAAGGAAAGGTTCCCTCCACCCATCATGCTACTGATGCCACTTGGAGTAAGTGGATTGCACTGATTACACAACGAGCACGGATGGGGAACCTCAGCCGTCCAGGAATCCTAGAGATCATCATGGACTGGCCTGAAGGTAAAAAGTTTGGAACACCACCGGGAGAAGAAGTATCACGTGCTAAAGAGGCCCCACCATACAATGAACTACCGGAGAATGAAAAGAAATATGCCCTGTTCACAGATGGATCGTGTCGTATTGTGGGAAAGCATCGCAGATGGAAATCTGATGTGTGGAGCCCCATACGACAAGTTGCAGAGGCCACCGAAGGGAAAGGAGAATCGAGCCAATTTGCAGAGGTAAAGGCTGTCCAACTGGCCTTAGATGTCGCTGAACGGGAGAGATGGCCAATGCTCTATCTTTACACTGACTCATGGATGGTAGCAAATGCCTTATGGGGGTGGTTACAGCAGTGGGAGCAAAATAACTGGCAAAGAAGGGGTAAACCTATTTGGGCTGCTGAACTGTGGAAAGACATTGCTGCCCGAATAAAGAATATGATTGTAAAGGTGCGCCATGTAGATGCTCATGTGCCCAAGAGTCGGGCTACTGAAGAACAGCAAAATAACCATCAGGTAGACCGAGCTGCCAGAATTGAGGTGGCTCAAATAGACCTGGACTGGCAGAACAAGGGTGAATTATTTCTGGCTCGGTGGGCCCATGAGACCTCAGGTCATCAAGGGAGAGATGCAACATACAAATGGGCTAGAGACCGAGGGGTGGACTTAACTATGGATGCCATTGCACAGGTTATTCATAACTGTGAAACATGTGCCATCATCAAACAAGCCAAGAGGATGAAACCTCTGTGGGAAGAAGGGCGATGGCAAAAGTACAAATATGGGGAGGCCTGGCAGATTGATTATATCACCTTGCCACGATCTCGCAATGGTAAGCATTATGTGCTTACTATGGTGGAGGCAACCACTGGGTGGCTTGAAACATATGCAGTACCCCATGCTACCGCCCGAAACACCATACTGGGTCTCGAGAAACAAGTCCTGTGGCGACATGGCACCCCAGAAAGGATTGAGTCAGATAATGGGACTCATTTCAAAAATTCTCTTGTAAATACTTGGGCCAAAGATCATGGCATTGAGTGGATTTACCATATTCCCTATCATGCTCCAGCCTCTGGTAAAATTGAACGATACAATGGATTGTTAAAAACGATGCTAAAAGCACTGGGTGGCGGAACATTTAAGCACTGGGAGAAGCATTTGGCAGAAGCCACCTGGTTGGTCAATACCAGAGGATCTATCAATCGTGATGGTCCTAACCAATCCAGTTCCCTACATACCGTAGAGGGAGATAAAGTCCCTGTTGTACATGTAAAGAACATGTTAGGAAAGGCAGTTTGGGTTCTTCCAGCTTCTGGAAAGGGCAAACCTCTCCGTGGTACAATTTTTGCCCAGGCACCAGGATCCACTTGGTGGGTAATGCAGAAGAATGGGGATGTCCAGTGTGTACCACAAGGAAACTTGATGCCGGGGGAGTGCAGTTACTAATTCTATGTATATGTATATAGCCATGTGTGCATTTTAATCATTTTTTGTTTGTTCGTATATATGTATATATATTTTAAGCATGATGTAACGATGTAGAATAAGGGGTGGAATGTCATGGTTCTATGTTTTTTTTTTGTTTTTGTTTTTTTTTGTTTTTGGGTTTCAGTATTCCACATCAAAACATCATGTAGTGTACGGGGCATTAAAGTGTCACTGCCCCAATCCCAGCTACCTATCCCTGTACATTACAGAAGTCACGGGGTCTGGCCCTTCCGGGTGGGGGGGGCGCTCTCTTGCTGCCTTGCAGTGGGTGCTGGAGGGTGCTTTCCTAGCCGTTCCAAGCTTTTCAGGTTTGAATCGGTCCCAGGAACTCTCTCTCTCATCTTGTCTGATTTATTAATCTCAATTGCAATTAAATTGTATCTATTGTGTTATCTTGTATTCCAATATTATAGTAAAATAAGTTTTCCTCCATAGATTGTTGCCGTTGTTCTTTTCCTCCCTTCCTTCCTTCCCATTTTTGTGGGACTGGGGTGGGGGGGGGGAGGGCAGAGGCCTGTTCCCCCTGTCACGGACATAGATTGATCTGGTCAAATCCGTGAATCTCCCTACCCTCAGGCAGATCAACACCACCTCCCAGCTTGGTATCATCTGCAAACTTGCTGAGGGTGCACTCAATCCCCTCATCCAGGTCATCAATAAAGATATTAAACAAGATCGGCCCCAGTACCGACCCCTGGGGGACACCACTTGAAACGGGTCGCCAGCTGGACTTCACTCCATTCACCACGACCCGCTGGGCACGGCCCTGTAGCCAGTTCCTTACCCAAAGAAGTGTATATCTGTTCAGACCACGGGCAGCCAGTTTCCGCAGAAGAAGCCTGTGAGGGACCGTGTCAAAGGCTTTGCTGAAGTCTAGGAAGACTACATCAACAGCCCTTCCCTCGTCTACCAGACTGGTCACCCAGTCGTAGAAGGAGATGAGGTTGGTCAAGCACGACCTGCCTTTCACAAACCCGTGCTGGCTGGGTCTGATCCCCTGGACACTGCGTACATGCTGTGCAATCTCATCCAAGATGATTTGCTCCATAACCTTCCCTGGTACTGAGGTAAGGCTGACAGGCCTATAGTTCCCCGGATCCTCCCTGCGGCCCTTCTTGAAGATGGGAGTCACATCAGCAAGCCTCCAATCCTCTGGGACCTCACCAGTTAACCAGGAGAGTTGATAGATGGCTGAGAGGGGCTCGGCAATCACCCCCGCCAGCTCCCTCAGCACCCGAGGGTGCAGCCCATCCGGTCCCATGGACTTCTGACAGTCCAGACAGAGGAGGAGATCTCTGACTGTCTCCACTGGAATTGCTGGGGGCATATTCTGTGCTGTGTCCCAGACTTCCAGATCGGAGCATAAAAAGCCCAGAGGATAACTGATCTGACTATTAAAGGCAGATGTAAAGAAGGCATTGAGAATCTCAGCCCTCTCCTTGTCCTCAGTGACCACGTTCCCTGCTGCATCAAGTATAGGATGAGAATTATCTTTGATTCTTCTTTTCCCATTGATATATTTATAAAAGGATTTTCTGTTGTCTCTTACTGCAGAGGCCAATCTGAGCTCAAGATGGGCTTTTGCCCTCCTAACTTCTTCCCTGCATACCTTAGCTACTTCTTTGTAATCTCCCCGAGCACTCCTGAGCACTTACAGTACATTGATGACATCATTGTGTGGGGCAACACAGCAAAGGAAGTTTTTGAGAAAGGAGAGCAAATAACACAGGTCCTTCTCCGTGCTGGTTTTGCTATTAAGCGAAGCAAAGTGAAAGGACCTGCCCAGGAAATTCAGTTCCTAGGTATAAAGTGGCAAGAGAGCCGTCATCACATCCAGACGGATGTGGTCGACAAAATCACTGCTATGTCTCCGCCCATGAATAAGAAAATGACACAATCGTTTCTGGGCACAGTGGGTATTTGGAAAAGGCATGTTCCAAACTACAGCCTCCTTGTAAGCCCCCTTTATCATGTGACGTGAATGAGAAATGAGTTTACATGGGGCCCTGAGCAGCAGCAGGCTTTTGAACAGATTAAACAGGAGATAGCCCGTGCTGTGGCACTAGGGCCAGTACGGATGGGACAGGATGTGAAGAACATCCTGTATACTGCTGCTGGAGAGAAAGGTCCCACTTGGAGTTTGTGGCAAAGAGCCTCAGGAGAGACCCAAGGCTGACCCCTGGGATTCTGGAATCGAGCCTACAGCGGGTCTGAAGGGGGCTACACTCCAACTGAAAAGGAGATCTTAGCTGCATATGAGGGGGTTCGGGTTGCTTCCGAAGTAGTCGGTACTGAAACACAGTTCCTTCTGGCACCTCAACTGCCAGTGCTGAACTGGATGTTCAAGGGAAAGGTTCCCACCACTCATCATGCTACTGATGCCACTTGGAGTAAGTGGATTACGTCGATTACGCAGCAAGCGTGGATGGGGAACCTCAGCCATCCAGGAATCCTAGAGGTCATCATGGACTGGCCTGAAGGTAAAAAGCTTGAAACACCAGCAGAATAAGAAGTACCACATCCTAAAGAAACCCCACCATACAATGAACTACCAGAGAATGAAAAGAAATACGCCCCGTTCACAGATGGATCGTGTCATATTGTGGGAAAGCAGCAGAGATGGAAAGCTGCTATGTGGAGCCCCACACGACAAGTTGCAGAGGCCACTGAAGGGAAAGGAGAATCAAGCCAATGTGCAGAGGTGAAGGCTGTCCAACTGGCCTTAGATGTTGCTGAACGGGGGTGGTGGCCAATGCTCTATCTTTACACTGACTCTTGGATGGTAGCAAATGCCTTATGGGGGTGGTTACAGCTGTGGGAACAAAATAATTGGCAAAGAAGGGGTAAACCTATTTGGGCAGCTGACCTATGGAAAGATATTGCTACCCGAACAAAAAATATAGCTAAAAAGGTGCATCATGTAGATGCTCATATGCCCAAGAGTAGGGCTACAGAAGATCAGCAAAATAACCATCAGGTAGATCAAGCTGCCAGAATTGAGGTGGCTCAAATAGACCTGGACAGGGAGAACAAGGATGAGTTACTTCTAGGTCGGTGGGCCCATGAGACCTCAGGTCATCAAGGGAGAGATGCAACATACAAATGGGCTAGAGACCGAGGGGTGGATTTAAGTATGGAAGCTATTGCACAAATCATTCATGACTGTGACACATGTGCCATCATCAAACAAGCTAAGAGGATGAAACCTCTGTGGGAGGAAGGGCGATGGCAAAAGTACAAATATATCACCTTGCCATTATCTCGCAATGGAAAGCATTATGTGCTTACTACGGTGGAGGCAACAACCTGGCGAGCTTCATTACCACCCAAAGCAAGCTATGGGCTCCACTGTCCCAACAGCGAACTAACCAGGAAACAAGAGTTTCATTTGGGTGCCATGTAAGTTCCTTTCTTGAACCTTGGATTTCAGTCACCTTTAGAGGCCGGCGAGTAGTAATAGAGGTTTCCTCTTCATCACTCTCTTCTGTATGTCTCCTAGCTTTCCCTTTTGCCTTTCGCAATGGTGGTGGTTCTGAGGAGGGCCCCTTGCCTGGATTTTCCTCCACCTCCTCCTCCCCTTCTCTTTTTCATTCAAGACGAAAAGACACTCGTTTCCATTTCTTGTCCTCCACAGGAGCAACTGGTATTGTTACTGGTGTCTCCTGTGATTGATTAGATTTGACTTGGGGATTTTCCCCTTTGGCTTAAACCGCAGTTCGGAAACTCTCTCCAAAATGGTATTATATAGGGCATGGTAAGCACAAGCCAAACCCCAAATCAGTTGTACCTCCTTAGATTTATGTAAGCCACATAGTCCCTGACTCAAATACTGGCTTAGTTTCTCGGGAAACCACAGGTGTTCAAGAGTAAAATCCCATGACACTGCGGGTCCCCATGCTTCTAAGACATTTCCTAAATGTCTCCATATTCCCTGCCAGTCATCATTCTCTGGTTTTGGAAGAGACTCCTTCCTCTTATTATTCACAATTATGAATACAATTACAAATACAATCAGAGAACTTAATGACACACACACCAACTTGAGTATTAATTCAAAATTCGTAAACCGTTTGACAAACGAAGAAGAAAACCCAGAGACTGGTCTGAACATCATGCTGTTTGTAAAATTAGCTATTCCATTTGGGATGTAGTTGTTTGTGAAATTAGCCATTCCTTCTGGGACGTAAATGTCAAAATTCAAATCGTACCACATTGCATATAGGTAAAATATATGTGTCTCCATCAGTGTCATTAGGTAGCTATAAACGTATATGTATAACCAAGATGCTATAATCACAATATAATTGTGTATAATCAATAGATAACAAAATGTTATAATCACAATATAATCAAGAGAGTAAGGCAAAGCAAACAAGGATCACAAAAGAGAATAAGTGGAAGAGCTTACCCTTGGGTTGAGCTCATCAGAAGATACCAAAAGAAGGGATCTACAGAAGAGATCCTTCCCCTCTGGTAGCCAGCTCTTAAATAGGTCCAGGAAGGGTGGAGCCTGGCTCCATCCCTTCCAGCAGCACAGGTGAATTGCCTTCACCTGTGCTCCTCTGGCTGACTCATGGCTCACCTCAGGTGATCAATCAGAGGTTCAGGCAGTGACTCAGCAGTTCCCATACACTCCACCCCTTCATGGCGTGAACCAATGATCAGGTTAACAAAAGGGTAAGCTTTCCCTAATACAGAGATCCGGTATATCGCGACGCTTATACAATTTTATCGCGACGTATGTTGGTACAGTTCAAGACAAGTGATGATTAGTGGATGTCTATATTCTTCTATGGGCCAGTGCTCGATGATGTGACTGGAGGCATGAGGTCCTGAGGTGCAAGTCCATTCTATGTTCCATCAGTCCCATGCAGACCATCACCGGGTGTTGTACGTGATCTGACAGCAACACTGGAACACTTGATGGCATTTCGTTCCCTCTGGTGATCCTGAAGGCTCACAGACTCACGGGGAGTAATACAGATGTTTTACAGGTACCAGGAGGGGAAGGTCTGCTCTCCAGGGCAAGATACAGGCCGTATTTCTGTACTGGGTCAACACTTCCGCTTGTACTGGGCATGTCCTGGCTGCCTGTACCACACCTTCTGGCCGGATATCTGCGGCTGCATAACGATATCAGGCACCAAAGGAGGTGTCCTGATCTGCCATAGGGACACGATGGGGGTCCCTTTAGCAATACAGATCGGAGTGTTGACCACAATATCAGTAGGCCATGTACCTATTACTGGAGGGACTACTGAGCCTCCCACCTCCAATAGTCTCCCCCAAGGTGCAAGTAGGCCACACCACTTGGGTCCTACCTGCACCTTCCAGGGCCATTTCATTTTATGGGTACCTGGCTCTAAGTTTTCAGGGGCAGGGAGCAGAAGATGATTTTCATTACCAATCTGGGGTCTTACCTGATGATCAGTGCCCGTAATTTGAATCCTAAGCAGGGTGGCCCATGTTGTCTGCAACATTCTCAGGGCACTGTATCTGCCGTCTCGAGGTCTTTCATTCAGGTCCCGCAGGGTTTCATACAGCCTTTTCATCCACCCCTGCAAGGACTAGGAGTCTGTCTTCAGGGCAGCCTTAAGAATACCATTATAACGTTCGATGAGGCCTCCCCCCGTTGGATTATATGGCAGGTGCAATTGCGATTTGATGTTATTTTCTTCTGCCCAGAGCTGTATCGTTCCACCAGTAAAATGAGTCCCTTGGTCGCTCTCGATGACTTGAGGTGTCCCGTAGGCAGACATCAGTTTAGTGAGTGCCTTGATGGTATATGCCTGGTTTGCTTTGGGTACTGGATAGGCCTGCAGTAGCCCACTTGCAGTGTCGACACAGGTCAGGGCATATCTTGCCCCTTCGGAACGAGGAAGGGGCCCGATGTAATCGACCTGCCATCGCTGGAGAGGATTGTGTCCCCTAGCAAGATGGGCTGTTGTTTTGGGCAACGATCTCAGTCTCATCTTGGAGCAAGCGTCGCAATCCTGGCATGCCTGGACGATATCAGATAGTTGTATGGGCAGTCCCCATGCTTTAGCAGCTGCCCACATTGTCTTTTGTCCAGCATGCCATAGCTTCTGATGTAACCAGCAGGCGATGTTCTCAGATGGTGAATTCTCAATCCATCGAATTCAGACCAATGTGTTGGCTTCATCGTTTCCCAGTGACTGTAGGGGCTGATGACCAGAAACATGGTAGACACGTACAGTCCTGTGTTTGACCGTATTCCATATATCTAACCACATGTCTTTGCCCCAGATCGGTCGGGCGTGGATAGTCCATTCCTGGGTGGCCCACTGTGCAATCCAAAGAGTGAGCCCCCGGTACACAGCCCAACTATCTGTGCAGATGTTCAGGATACCATCACCGGGTTCCTTGGTTATAACCATCCACACGGCTCGCAGTTCTGCCCATTGGCTGCTCTGACCATCCCCCTCATCGAAACAGATTGTCTTGGTGGAAGGATGGTATGCTATTGCTCTCCACTTGCTCGGGTTGCCCTTGCTGGACCCATCTGTGTACCAGGCATCTTCAGGGATAGGATATTTTCCCTCCTGAACGGGACTCTTCTCTGGTGGAGCGACCAGTGTTTCTTTTGGTGCATCACTGTGATACGTCACTGGGCCTAGGATCTTATGGAGTTCTTCTTTCAAGGGGGATGAAGACAGACTGCTCCTTTGGCTGAGATAGGCGACCCATCGTGCCACTGTTTGTGCTTGGGCCACCCCTGTCTTAGGAAGGTGGGTCAGATCTTTCACCCACCCCTGAATTGGCAGAGTGGTCTTGACTATAACTGCAGCTGTTTGAGTTATTGGCTCTACTGCCTGTAATGCCAAATAGGCAGCCAATAACTGTTTTTCAATCATACTGTATCTTTCTTCTGCTCCGTGCCAAACCTGAGACCAGAAACCAATGGGGGTCCGAACAGAACTCTGGCGTTGCCACAGGCCCCAACCGAAGCCGTCTTGAGTAACATGAACGTCCAACTCGGCTGGGAGGGTAGGATCGAAAATACCCAATGCCTGAGCTTGTTTAACTGCCAGTTTTGCTTGTTGGAAAGCATCCTGTTCGGTTTTCCCCCAGTCCCATAGCTGCCCCTTTTTTGTGAGTCTGTATAGTGGCCTTAGCAGCTGCGCTAGGTGAGGTATAAAGGAACGCCAGTAACCCAATATACCTAAAAACTCTTGCAGCTGCTTCGATGTTGTAGGGACTGGGAACGCCTGAACCTTATCTATAACAGCACTGGGTAGCACTTTGGTCTTTCCTGACCAAAAAACCCCCAGGAATTTTACGGACAGGCCTGGACCTTGCACCTTTTGGGGATTTATAGCCCATCCCCGCTGTTGTAAATAGGCAGTTAATGAATCTGCTGCCTGTCCTACTGCCTCCAGTGAGTCGGATGTCAACAGCAGATCATCAATATAATGATATAGCTTAACATCATCAGGTTTTCTCCAATCAGCCAGGTCACGCGCCACTAGATTGTGACAATACGTTGGTGAATGCACGTACCCCTGTGGCAGGACCTGAAAGGTCCACTGCCTGCCTCCCCACGTAAACGCAAACTGATCTTGCGATTCCTCAGCAATTGGGATACTGAAGAATGCATTTGCTAGATCTAGGACACAATGATAGGTTTTTATCTCCCTACTCAATGTGTCCATTAGGGAGGCAATATTGGGTACGGCCGCATGAATAGGCGGCGTGACCTTATTTAATTCTCTGTAATCTACTGTCATCCTCCATGTGCCATCCGACTTTCGCACCGGCCATATGGGGAGTTATACGGACTGTGTGCAGGTCTTATAATGCCCACTTTTTCTAATTCCTGCACCATTCTCGATATTTCATCTTGCCCACCCGGGAGTCTATACTGTCTAACATTAGTAATCCGGCGCGGTTTCGGCAGGCAAAAAGGCTCATGTTTCGCATGGCCTCTTAATATTGCCTGCACCGCCCGGATACTGATACATCTTTGTCGAAGTCTGAACTCTCCCACAGTTGTTTGGAGAGCCAGACCCCATAGAATGTCTACGCCCAGGATGTATTCTTGGACTGGGGCAATAGACACCTTGTACTCCCGGGGTGGGAGACGCCCAACCCCCAGTTTTAACCATGTTTGGGTGACAGGAATAGTCTGTCCCCCAAAACCACCAATCATCACTCTGTCGCCATCAAATTTTCCCGGATCTCCATAGATAATTGATGTTTCTGCTCCTGTGTCTACTAGTGCCATAACTCTCTGAATATTTTTTTGGGACCAATAAATCGTTAATTCTACATAGGGCCTCCGGTCCCAGCTGGAGGCCCTACGGGGACTAACATCCCTTGTCACTCCATGAATTGTGCTAGGGCCAATTCTTTTGCTTCCGACGGCTCAGGCATTGTGGCTCGAGACATCTGAGGTGGTTTTTTTTTTCCTATTTGGAACAATAAAATCTTCTAGGTTCCATGTTGTTGTTGGAACCCTCTCTATAGCTCTCAGCCTTGATTTCTTAGGGTAGCTCTGGAATTTTTGATTGTCCTTTAGTTGTCTGCAGAGCTGGAGAAGGACGTGGTTGGGCTGGCGGTCGATCTTAGCAAATTGGACCCCAGCCCGAATTAAATCATTAAACATTTGTTTTCGGGATACCCTTATGGGTCCCGATGTAGGAGCTCGAGTAGCCAGCATTTTGGTTTTATTTACCGGCAGGACCTCTGCTTCCTCTAAAAACCGAATATTGCGCCTAGTCCGCAGGCGTTCTGTTTCTCCCAAGTCAGCAACTAACTGGGCAGCCTGCTGGACTACGGCTTCTGATGCTACAAGGGGATTTAATATGGAAACTAGGGTGCTGTACAGATGGGAGGGAGCTTGCTGTAAAATTAAATCTCTCATCCCTGCTGAAAATTTAACCATATCAGGGCCATCAAATGTATCTTCATAGATGGCCTCTCTTACACCCAGTTCACGGATATAATTTTGAAGGTCCTCCATGGAGGACCACATACCTGTATGTAACGGTATGTCTGATTTATTCGGCCATACCATACGGCAGGCCGCCATTAACATTTTCATCACGATATTGATTGCCTACGTATAACCTCTGTCAGGATGGACGGTCATGGTGGCCAATTTAGCTATTTCTGGGCCATTCACCAAGACACTTTCTGCCCCAGAATCCCACAATCTCAATAACCAAGCCAGCACACTTTCTCTAGGCTTCTGCCGAAATCATTGTACTAAGTCCATTAATTCTGTTGCCGTGTATGGCTGAGCTGTAACATGTAAATGAGTCTGGGCAGGGGGCCATTGATCAGGCGGCACCCCTGCCGGTCTGTCCTGTACTTTTTTTGTTTTTTGGGTTACAACAGGACTGACTTCCAATGGATCAGTTAGAATTGGACACTCAAGATCTGATTTGGATTTCTTGTTGTCCTGATCAACGAAGTCTGTTGATTCAGGAGTCTGGACATCATTTATTGAAATATTACGAATTTGGCTTACAGGAAGATGTAGAATTGGCTTCTTCCCCGTTAAAACACCAAGTTCGTGCTCCAGCTTTTCAATGCAGTCTTTCAAAAGCTGATTTTCAGTTTCTAAAGTATTATTTCTTATATCTGCACGATTTAAGACAGTTAATAATGGCCATGCCACCATGGAGGCAGCCAATTGTCTTTCTTTGGTAGTGAGGACATCCTTGCCAAGTCCTTGAAAATAGTCCGCCATGCGATATGGGGAGAGATTGCCCATAACACGTAAAGGACCCCATTTTTCAATGATGGCAGCTAACTCATAATAGGGCGATCCCTCAAATCCTGGGATCTGCCCTGGAATCATTTTCTCTAGAGGAGTATTGTTCTCCCCCTTGCCCCATTTATAGAAATTCCATAGGAAAGACATGATGTTAATTTCAATATATTCAGCCTGCCTGGCTCGCCAAGTGTATAACCAAGATGTTATAATCACAACATAATTGTGTATAATCAGTAGATATCAAAATGTTATAATCGTAATATAATCAAGAGAGTAAGGCAAAGCAAACAAGGATCACAAAAGACAATAAGTGGAAGAGCTTACCCTTGGGTTGAGCTCACCAGAAGATACCAAAAGAGGGGATCTCCAGAAGAAATCCTTCCCCTCTGGTAGCCAGCTCTTAAATAGGTCCAGGAGGGGTGGAGTCAGGCTCCATCCCTTCCGGCAGCACAGGTGAATTGCCTTCACCTGTGCTCCTCTGGCTGACTCAAGGCTCACCTCAGGTGATCAATCAGAGGTTCAGGCCGTGACTCAGCAGTTCCCATATACGTATGCAATTCCAAAACACACAAGTGTGAGATGGATTATTGGCCAGTAGGTTGTGAGTAACACCATTGCTTTTAATCCTTTACCCAGCACCCCCACGTTAATGAGTGGGTTCATCAGTGGTGCCTGCTAAAAAGGGGTTAATGAATTGAAGCTACCAAGAGGAGGGGAAAAAAAAAAAGAAAAAAAAGGCACTACTCAGACTAAGTAGTGCTCAAAGTTTACAAATATCTCAGAACACTGGCAGTACGCCTAATCTTTCAAGGTCAGGTTTTCCAGCACAGAAACCTGAACTACTGATCATGCTCCCTAACGAAGCTCTCTAAGAGTAGAGAGAAAAAGAGATTCGTTCTAAAAGCTAAAAAGTAGTGAGCCCCATGTTGGGCACCAAAAATCTGTCACGGAGTTGACCAGATCAATCTATGTCTGTGACAGGGGCAACAGGCCTCTGCCCTCCCCCCCCACCCCAGTCCCACAAAAATAGGAAGGAAGGAAGGGAAGAAAAGAACAGCGGCAACAATCTACTGAACAAAACTTATTTTACTATAATATCAGAATACAAGATAACACAATATAATACAATTTAATTGAAATTGAGATTAATAAATCAGACAAGATGAGAAACTTCCCAGAACCAAGTCAAACCTGAAAAGCTGTGGAATACTGATACCCAAAAACAAAATTAAAAAAAAACAAAAAAAAACATAGAACCATGAAGTACTGTGTATAGTGTTGGGCCTCTCACTACAAGAAAGACAGTGAGACCCAGGAGCATGTCTGGAGAAGGGTAACAAAGCTATTGAGGGGTCTGGAGCACAAGCCTTATGAGGAGCAGCTGAGGGAGCTGGGATTGTTCAGTCTGGAGAAGAGGAAGCTCAGAGGTGACCTGACCGCTCCCTACTATTAACTGAATGGAGATTGTAGTGAAGTGTTGGCCACTCCACTGCTGCAGTTAGTAATAGGGCTAGTGAGAAAGGTCTCACATTGTTCCAGAACAGATTCAGGTTGGATGTGGAGTGACCACTCCTGGAGGTTTTCTGAGTGTTCTTACATTGTGCTGAGAGATGTGGCTTAGTGGGACCTACTGTTGAGAGATGGATGGTTGGACTTGATGATCTTAGAGGTTTTTTCCACCCTTTAGGATTCTATGATGCCATGATATGGAACACATAAAACCAGGACAGTGTGTCTTTCAGTTCCTTCATGCAGGAAAAAAAAAGTATCCAATGACATGCATAGAAGCTTGCTGAACACTCACAAAGACAAAACAGAGGGTGTGAGCACACTGAGGTAGTGAATGGTGCATCTCAGCAGTAGCAGCAACACCACTTGTGAAGGTGCTGACTTTGAGAAGTACAGCACACAGGTTATCACCCATTGTTGGTTAAAAAGCAAAGCTAGTGGTGGCGATATCATCTAAAATCCAGGAAGAACACTCGTCAAGTGCATTGTGATGCAGCATACCTTCATTCCTTTTGATATGTACTGGGTGACTTGACAAACAAGCGTGCCCTCTAAAGATTAAGATTCAACATTCAAACATTGAAAACACGCATACATAGTACATTAGCGTACACATTACGCTGCAAGAACTCATTAGCATATTGTATAAACAAAGAATATTGGGAAGTTACAACCACAAAATAAACAAGAGAGTTAAGCAAAACAGATTAAAACAAGAAAAGAAAATAAATAAAAGGTTTATCCCAATCCTGGAAGCACAACCAAAACACCAACAAACAACAACTCCAAAAGACATCCTTCCCTACTGGTAGCCAGCTCTTAAATAGGTCTAGGAGGGGTGGAGCCTGGCTCCCCCCCTTGCAGCAGCACAGGTGAATTGCCTTCACCTGTGCTCCTCTGGCTGACTCGTGGCTCGCCTCAGGTGATCAATCAGAGGTTCAGGCAGTGACTCAGTAGTTCCAATACACTCCACCCCTTCATGGTGTAAACCAATGATCAGGTTAACTAAAGAGTAAACTTTCCCTAATACAGAGATCCGCTATATCACGACGCTTACACAATTTTCATCGCAACGTGTGTTGTTACAATTCAAGACGAGTGATGATAAGTGAATGACCATATTCTTCAATGCGCCAGTGCTCGATGATGTGACTGGAGGCATGAGGTCATGAGGTGCAGGTCCGTTTTATGTTCCATCAGTCCCATGCAGACCATCACTGGGTGTTGTACGTGATCTGACAGCAACACTGGAACGCTTGATAGCATTTCGTTCCCTCTGGTGATCCTGAAGGCTCAAAGACTCACGGGGAGAAATACAGCCATATTACAGACCTGCCATAGGGACAGGATGAGGGTCCCCTTAGCAATGAAAAACAGAGTGTTGACCACAATATCAGTAGGCCATGTACCTATTACTGGAGGGACTACTGAGCCTCCCTCCTCCAACAATCTCCCCCAAGGTGCAAGTAGGCCACACCACTTGGGTCCTACCTGCAACTTCCAGGGCCATTTTATGGGTACCCAGTTCTAAATTATCAGGGGCAGGGAGCAGATGATTATTTTCCTTACCAATCTAGGGTCTTACCTGATGATCAGTGCCCGTAATTTGGATCCTAAGCGAGGTGGCCCATGTCGTCTGCAATATTCTCAGGGCACTGTATCTGCCGTCTCGAGGTCTTTCATTCAGGTCCCACAGGGTTTCATACAGTCTTTTCGTCCACTCCTGCAGAGACTGGGAGTCTGTCTTCGGGGCAGACATAAGAATACCGTTATAACGTTCGATGAGGCCTCCCCCCGTTGGATTATATGGCAGGTGGAATTGCGATTCGATGTTATTTTCTTCTGCCCAGAGCTGTATTGTTCCACCAGTAAAAGGAGTCCCTTGGTCGCTCTTGATGACTTGAGGTGTCCCATAGGCAGACATCAGTTTAGTGAGTGCCTTGATGGTATATGCCTGGTTTGCTCTTGGTACTGGATAGGCTTGCAGTAGCCCATTTGCAGTGTCAACACAGGTCAGGGCATATCTTGCCCCCTCGGAGCCAGGAAGGGGCCCGATGTAATCGACCTGCCATCGCTGGAGAGGATTGTGTCCTCTAGCAAGATGGGCTGTTGTTTCGGGCAACGATCTCGGTCTCATCTCGGAGCAAGCATCACAATCCTGGCATGCCTGAACAATATCAGATAGTTGCATGGGCAGTCCCCATGCTTTAGCAGCTGCCCACATGGTCTTTTGTCCAGCATGCCGTAGCTTCAGATGCAACCAGCGGGCGACGTGCTCAGATGGTGAATTCTCAATCCATCGAACTCGGGCCAATGTGTCGGCTTCATCGTTTCCCGATGACTGTAGGGGCTGATGACCAGAAACATGGTAGACACGTACAGTCCTGTGTTTGACCGTATTCCATATATCTAACCATATGTCTTTGCCCCAGATTGGTCAGGCATGGATAGTGCATTCTTGGGTGGCCCACTGTGCAATCGAAAGAGTGAGAACCCGCTACATAGCCCAACCCCAAATATCTGTGCAGATGTTCAGGATACCATCACTGGGTTCCTTGGTTACAACCATCCACACGGCTCGCAGTTTTGCCCATTGGCTGCTCTGACCATCCCCCTCATCAAAACAGATTGTCTTGGTGGAAGGATGGTATGCTATTGCTCTCCACTTGCTCGGGTTGCCCTTGCTGTACCCATCTGTGTACCAGGCATCTTCAGGGATAGGATATTTTCCCTCCTGAACAGGACTCTTCTTGGGTGGAGCGACCAGTGTTTCTTGTGGAGATTTATAGCCCATCCCCTTTGTTGTAAATAGGCAGTTAATGAATCTGCTGCCTGTCCTACTGCCTCCAGTGAGTCGGATGTCAGCAGGAGATCATCAATATAATGATATAGCTTAACATCATCAGGTTTTCTCCAATCAGCCACATCACGCGCCACTAGATTATGACAATACATTGGTGAATGCACGTACCCCTGTGGCAGGACCTGGAAGGTCCACTGCCTGCCTCCCCACGTAAACGCAAACTGATCTTGAGATTCCTCATCAATTGGGATACTGAAGAATGCATTTGCTAGATCTAGGACACAATGATAGGTTTTTATCTCCCTACTCAATGTGTCCATTAGGGAGGCAATATTGGGTACAGCTGCATGAATAGGTGGCATGACCTTATTTAATTCTCTGTAATCCACTGTCATTCTCCACGTGCCATCCGACTTCCATACTGGCCGTATGGGGGAATTATATGGGCTGTGTGCAGGTCTTATAACGCCCACTTTTTCTAATTCCTGCACCATTCTCGGTATTTCATCTTGCCCACCCCGGAGTCTATACTGCCTCACATGAGTAATCCGGCAGGGATTTGGCAGGCAAACAGGCCCATGTTTCGCATGGCCTCATAGTATTGCCTGCACTGCCCGGATACTGATACATCTCTGTCCAAGTCTGAACTCTCCCACGGTTGTCTGGAGAGCCAGACCCCATATAATATCTATGCCCAGGATGTATTCTTAGACTGGGGCAATAGACACCTTGTACTCCCGGGGTGGGAGACGCCCAACCCCCAATTTTAACCATGTTTGGGTGACAGGAATAGTCTGTCCCCCAAAACCACCAATCATCACTCTGTCCCCATCAAATCTCGTCGGATCTCTGTATGTAATTGATGTTTGTGCTCCGGTGTCCACTAATGCCATAACTCTCTGAATATTTTTTCGGGACCGTTAAATCGTTAATTCTACATATGGCCTCCGGTCCCGCTTGGAGGCTCTAGGGGGACTAACATCCCTTGTCATGCCATGAATTGTGCTATGGCCAATACTTTTGCTTCCAGTGTCTCAGGCACCGTGGCCCAAGACTCCTGAGGCATCTTTTTTTTTTTTTTTTTTTTTTTTTTTTTTTTCCTGTTTGGAACAACAAAATCTTCTAGGTTCCATGCTGTTGTTGGCACTCTCTCTATAAACCTCACCCTTGATTTCTGTTGCGTTGCCTCCTACACTAGTAACCCTAACCACGTCAGGACCAAATGACTGCACGTTGTCACGGAGTTGACTAGATCAATCTATGCCTGTGACAGGGGCGATAGGCCTCTGCCCTCCCCCCCCATTACAGTCCCACAAAAAATGGGAAAGAAGGAAGGAAAAGAGCAGCGGCAACAATCTATGGAGGAAAACTCACTTTACTATAATATCGGAAAACAAGATAACACAATATATACAATTTAATTGAAATTGAGATTAATAAATCAGACAAGATGAGAAAGAGAGTTCCCGGGACCAATTCAAACCTGAAAAGCTTGAAAAGGCTAGGAAAGCACTGTTCAGCACCCACTGAGAGTCAGCAAGAGATTGCCCACCCCCCACCCGGAAGAGCCAGATCCCGTGACTTCTGTAATGTATAGGGATAGGTACCTGCAATTGGGGCATTAACAGTTCAATGCCCTGTACACTACATGATGTTTTGATGTGCAATACTGAAACCCAAAATAAAAAACAAAGAAACAAACAAACAAAAAAAAATGAAAAAAGCATAGAACCATGACATTCCACCCCTTATTCTACATCGTTACATCATGCTTAAAATATATACACATATATACAAACAAAAAATGATTACAGTGCATTACACATACATGACTATATATATATATACATAGAATTAGTAACTGCACTCCCCCAGCATCAAGTTTCCCAGAGGTACACATTGGACATCCCCATTCTTTTGCATTACCCACCAAGTGGATCCTGGTCCCTGGGAAAAAATTGTACCACGGAGAGGTTTGCCCTTTCCAGAAGCTGGAAGAACCCAAACTGCCTTTCCTAACATGCCCTTTACATGTACAACAGGGACTTTGTCTCCCTCTATAGCATGTAGGGAACTGGATTGGTTAGGACCATCACGATTGATAGATCCTTTGGTATTGACTAACCAGGTGGCTTCTGCCAAATACTTCTCCAAGTGCTTAAATGTCCCAAAACCCAGTGCTTTTAGCATAGATTTTAACAACCCATTGTATCATTCAATTTTACCAGAGTCTGGTGCATGATAGGGAATATGGTAAATCCATGCAATGCCATGATCTTTGGCCCAAGTATTTACAGGAGAATTTTTGAAATGAGTCCCATTATCTGACTTAATCCTTTCTGGGGTGCCATGTTGTCACAGGACTTGTTTCTCGAGACCCAGTATGGTGTTTCGGGCGGTAGCATGAGATACTGCATATGTTTCGAGCCACCCAGTGGTTGCCTCCACCATAATAAGCACATCATGCTTACCATTGCGAGATCGTGGCTAGGTGATATAATCAACCTGCCATGCCTCCCCATATTTGTACTTTTGCCATCGCCCTTCCTCCCAGAGAGGTTTCATCCTCTTGGCTTCATTGATGATGGCACATGTGTCAAAGTCATGAATAACCTGTGCAATGGCATCCATAGTTAATTCCACCCCTCGGTCTCTAGCCCATTTGTATGTTGCATCTCTCCCTTGATGACCTGAGGTCTCATGGGCCCACCGAGCCAGAAATAATTCACCCTTGTTCTGCCAGTCCAGGTCTATTTGAGCCACCTCAATTCTGGCAGCTCGGTCTACCTGATGGTTATTTTGCTGCTCTTCTGTAGCCCGACTCTTGGGCACATGAGCATCTACATGGTGCACCTTTATAACCATATTTTTTATTGGGGTAGCAATGTCTTTCCACAAGTCAGTAGCCCAAATAGGTTTACCCCTTCGTTGCCAGTTATTTTGCTCTCACTGCTGTAACCACCCCCATAAGGCATTTGCTACCATCCAAGAGTCAGTGTAAAGATAGAGCATTGGCCACCACCCCCGTTCAGCAACATCTAAGGCCAGCTGGACAGCCTTTACCTCTGCAAATTGGCTTGATTCGCCTTTCCCTTCAGTGGCCTCTGCAACTTGTCGTGTGGGGCTCCACACAGCAGATTTCCATCTGCGCTGCTTTCCCACAATATGACATTATCCATCTGTGAACAGGGCGTATTTCTTTTCATTGTCTGTTAGTTCATTGTATGGTGGGGCTTCTTTAGCACGTGATACTTCTTCTGCTGGTGAGGTTCCAAACTTTTAACCTTCAGGCCAGTCCATGATGACCTCCAGGATTCCTGGACAGCTGAGGTTCCCCATCCGCGCTCGCTGCGTAATCAACGCAACCCACCTACTCCAAGTGGCATAAGTAGCATGATGGGAGGAGGGAACCTTTCCTTTAAACATCCAGTTCAGCACTGGCAGTCGAGGTGCCAGAAGGAACTGTGTTTCAGTACCGACTACTTCGGAAGCAGCCCGAACCCCCTCATATGCAGCTAAGATCTCCTTTTCAGTTGGAGTGTAGCCCTCTTCAGACCCTCTGTATGCCCGACTCCAGAATCCCAGGGGTCGGCCTCGTGTCTCTCCTGAGGCTCTTTGCCACAAACTCCAAGTGGGACCGTTCTCTCCAGCAGCAGTATAGAGGATGTTCTTTATACCCTGTCCCATCCGTACTGGCCCTAGGGCCACGGCACGGGCTATCTCCTGTTTAATCTGTTCAGAAGCCTGCTGCTGCTCAGGGCCCCATGTAAACTCATTTCTCATTCACGTCACATAATGAAGGGGGCTTACAAGGAGGCTGTAGTATGGAATGAGCATTCTCCAAAAGCCCACTGCACCCAGAAACGATTGTGTCTCTTCCTTATTAGTGGGTGGAGACATGGCAGTGATTTTGTCGATCACATCTGTCGGGATGTGACGACGGCCATCTTGCCACTTTATACCTAGGAACTGAATCTCCTGGGCAGGTCCTTTCACTTTGCTTCGCTTAATAGCAAAAGCAGCACTCAGAAGAATTTGGATCATTCTCTCTCCTTTTGTGAAGACTTCTTGTGCTGTATCGCCCCACACAATGATGTCATCAATGTACTGCAGGTGCTCAGGAGCACTGCCCTGTTCCAATACAGTTTGGATCAACCTATGGCAAATGGTAGGGCTGTGTTTCCACCCCTGGGGCAAACGGTTCCAGGTATACTGAACGCCCCTCCATGTGAAAGCAAACTGTGGCTTACATTCTTTGGCCAAAGGAATGGAAAAGAAGGCATTAGCAATGTCAATGGTGGCATACCATTTGGCTGCTTTTGACTTCAGTTCATACTGGAGTTCCAACATATCCGGCACAGCAGCACTTTTTGGGGGTGTGACTTCATTCAGGCCACGGTAGTCCACCGTCAGCCTCCATTCTCCACTGGCTTGACGCACTGGCCATATGGGGCTGTTAAAAGGCGAGTGAGTTTTGCTGATCACTCCCTGGCTCTCTAGTTGACGAATCAACTTATGAATGGGGAGCAAGGAATCCCTGTTGGTGCGGTACTGCCGCCTGTGCACCGTTTTTGTGGCAATTGGTACCTGTTGCTCTTTTACTCGAAGCAGCCCCACAACAGACGGATCTTCTGACAGGCCAGGCAAAACAGACAGCTGCTTAATGTTGTCTGTGTCCACAGCAGCTATTCCAAAGGCCCATCGATACCCCTTAGGATCCTTGAAATGCCCCCTTCTGAGATAATCAATACCTAGTATACATGGAGCCCCTGGGCCCGTCACAATAGGATGTTTTTGCCAGTCCTTACCAGTGAGGCTTATCTCAGCCTCCAACACAGTCAATTCTTGAGAGCCCACGGTCACTCCAGAAATATGGATTGATTCTGTCCCTTCATGACTCGAGGGCATCAGAGTGCACTGTGCACCAGTGTCCACCAGGGCCTTATATTTCAGTGGTTCTGATGTGCCAGGCTATCGAATCCACACAGTCCAATAAACTCTGTTATCCCTTTTTCCCCCCCCGACTGAGGGCAAGGCCCCTTTATTCATTACCTGTGGTAACTGGAGCAACTGCACTGGTGGTTGATCTGCCTTGTAATTCTTTCACCTGGGCTCATAGTCCAGGAGTAGGTTCACGGTGCCACTTCCTCATGTCTTCTCCATGGTCACGTAGGTAATACCATAAGGCAATTCGCAGTGTATTATCACTTACTTGAGCTGGAGAGCGTTTGCCTCTAACAGCTGAGATTTTTGATGGTGCACGTGAGAAGGAAGGTCCATCATCTTTAGTTAGGTGGGCTCGCATAAATTTCATCATCTCCTTCACCTCCTTCGCTAGACTCATTTGATGATCCTGATATTCATCAAGTGTCTCTGATACTGCTACAGGTTTGTCACGGTTAATCAGTTGAGACACTTGCTCCGTCATTCTTGATATTGCAGCAACGGCAGCATGAATTGGGGACAGCAATTGTTTGTAGTTTTGGAGTGTAAGAAGTAATTCATAAACTAAGGGCGTTCTCTGTTGTTCGTTGTATCTGTCACACGCTGGCTGACATTAGTGTAGCGGCATATTTGTCCGGTGCTGTTGTCATGATTTTCTGCCATATCTCAGGCTTCGTCCTCACTTTTTCAGGGTCGTGGTCTTGGTGTGGATGGTTAGGAACAAAGTTAGGGTCATACAACATTTCCACCACACCTATTTCCCTCAAATACTGGATACCCTTTTCAACTGTATCCCATTTTTTCATCGCAATCTTCAAGCCTATTTTGAAGGGATACTTTTCCTTCACGGCAATTAACACTCGTTCCCAGAGGGTGGTAGCTTCATCCAAACATCGACTAATTGCTCTATCAATAGCTGGATCTCTGGCAATGGCACCTAGTTGGCGAGCTTCATTACCATCCAGAGACAAGCTATGGGCTCCACTGTCCCAACAGCGAACTAACCAGGAAACAAGAGTTTCATTCGGGTGCCGTGTAAACTCCTTTCTTGAACCTTGGATTTCAGTCATCTTTAGAGGCCGGCGAGTAGTAATAGAGATTTCCTCTTCATCACTCTCTTCTGCATGTCTCCTAGTTTTTCCTGTTGCCTTTTGCGATGGTGGTGGTTCTGAGGAGGGCCCCTTGCCTGGATCTTCCTCCACCTCCTCCTCGTCTCTCTTTCGTTCAAGACACGAAGACACTCGTTTCCATTTCTTGCCCTCCAAAGGAGCAACTGGTATTGTTACTGGTGTCTCCTGTGATCGATTAGATTTGACTTGGGGATTTTCCCCTTTGGCTTGAACCGCAGCTCAGAAACTCTCTCTCTCCAGAATGGTATTATATAGGGCATGGTAAGCACAAGCCAAACCCCAAATCAGTTGTACCTCCTTAGATTTATGTAAGCCGCATAGTCCCTGACTCAAATACTGGCTTAGTTTCTCAGGATCCCACAGGTGTTCAAGAGTGAAATACCATGACACTGCGGGTCCCCATGCTTCTAAGACATTTCCTAAATGTCTCCATATTCCCTGCCAGTCATCATTCTCTGGTTTTGGAAGAGACTCCTTCCTCTTATTATTCACAATTATGAATACAATTACAAATACAATCAGAGAACTTAATGACACACACACCAACTTGAGTATTAATTCAAAATTCGTAAACCGTTTGACAAACGGAGAAGAAAACCCGGAGACTGGTCTGAACATCGTGTTGTTTGTAAAATTAGCTATTCCATTTGGGATGTAGTTGTTTGTGAAATTAGCCATTCCTGCTGGGATGTAAATGTCAAAATTCAAATCATACCACATTGCATATAGGTAAAATATATGTGTCTCCATCAGTGCCCTTAGGTAGCTACATACGGATGCAATTCCAAAACACATAAGTGTGAGATGGATTATTGGCCAGTAGGTTGTGAGTAACACCATTACTTTTAATCCTTTACCCAGCACCCCCACGATAACGAGTGGGTTCATCAGTGGTGCTTGCTAAAAAGGGGTTAATGAATTGAAGCTAATAAGAGGAGGGAAAAAAAAAGGAAAAAAAAGGCACTACTCAGACTAAGTAGTGCTCAAAGTTTACAAATATCCCAGAACACTGGCAGTACGCCTAATCTTTCAAGGTCAGGTTTTCCAGCAGAGAAACTTGAATTACTGATAATGCCCCCTAACGAAGCTCTCTAAGAGCAGAGAGAAAAAGAGATTCGTTCTAAAAGCTAAAAAGCAGCGAGCCCCACGTTGGGTGCCAAAAATCTGTCACGGAGTTGACTAGATCAATCTATATCCGTGACAGGGGCGACAGGCCTCTGCCCTCCCCCCCCACCCCAGTCCCACATAAAATGGGAAGGAAGGAAGGGAGGCAAAGAGCAGCAGCAACAGTCTATGGAGGAAAACTTATTTTACTATAATATCGGAATACAAGATAACACAATATATACAATTGAATTGAAATTGAGATTAATAAATCAGACAAGATGAGAGATACCTAATATGACTATATACTTATATACCTATATGCCTATATGTAATATGACTACAAGTACAAAACGTATTAATGTTAGACTTAATACAACTATAACTGAATATAGAATAGATTTAAACAGAGTTAAACATTCCCGTCGCATTGATGGACCATCCAAGAAGCACTTCCCATCAGTGGTGTTCTCCATCCTTCTTTGCTCTCTCTAACACATGATGTACCTCTCTCTTGTGTTGTGGTGAACAGCGATGAAGACTTTCTGTCCACTGCCTCTGATATGTTTTAGCAGTTGGTACAAGTTATCTTGTTAGCACGAACACCTTTCTTTTGTGGGTAAGCTGCTCAGGAGCGACTCCTTATCTTGTTCTTTCGCTGATCTTGTCTGTTGTCTGGGCCTTCCCAGGAGTCAATGCTGTAAATGGGAAGACTTATGTTCCAGTTAGTTCCTTGCTGATGTCTGGCTTAATTTTTCGTGATGGTATCCATACTATTTTTCCAGTCTCACAATGTTTTACTGCTGCATAGCCTCTTCCCCATACCAGAATCATCTAGCCTGCCTCCCATTCCCCACTATCTGCTTTTATTTTTACTGGAGGCCCTTCGCTCAAAACTCTGGGCTGCCAATGTTTCCGTACAGGGCTGCTGCAATCTCCACGTTCGAAGTGATTCAATGAGTAAATGGCTTTAGATAGAATCTCTGCTTGTCTTTTAACAGGAATCCCACTCTGATACCCTTCCCCCTCACCTAGGACGTGCAACTTTTCCTTGAGGAGGCGGATTGGCACGTTCTACAATTGCTTGTCCCTGAGAGTTGCCAGGGATTCCTGTGGAATGAGATATTCCCCAAGCTGTTAGCCATTCCTGGGTTGATTTTGAGATGAAGCAAGACTCATTATCTGTTTTTATCTGGCTGGGCAACCCCATAGCGGCTATTGCAGTGGCCCAATGTCTCTGTGCTGCGGTCGAATTGCACTTTGCATGTTCAGTGACTGATATCACAGAAGAAGCTGTGTCTACAGTAATTGTGAGCCATGGGCAAGGGGCCATACGGCGTTCCCATGTAAAATCCGTCTGCCAGATTTGTAATGGCTTTAAGCCACGGGGGTTAACACCTGCACCAATAGTTGGGGCAGAATTGCAATATGGACATGCCTGAACTACATCACGAGCTGTTGGCAAGGGAATAGAACAGGCCCGTGCCAAAGCCTTGGCACTTATATGAAGAGATGCATGAAGATCATGCGCAGTTCTGATAGTGAAGCATGCTGTGCCTGCAATAATTGATGTAATGTCACCGACGCTAAATAATTAAAGCCTACAACACTGGTAAAGTTATAGACAGAGAGATTAGAGATTACTGAGTACAGTGATTGCTGATAGCTCTAGTGGCACTATCTACGAGTATGAAATTACAAAGAATTACAAAGGATCCTTGTACAAACATATCTTTTCCCAATGTATACCAATATTGTCTCAGGTACCTGTTGGAGTGTACCTCAAAAATAACAAACATTTGTTCAATATCAATGCAGATGTCTCAATCCTTGTTGCTTGTTCTCCAGGCCTCAATCTGGCCACCTGTCCCTGAAGGGAACCCATTCTGATGCCCACAATGTACACTGCACTGGCTTAAAAACCATGCACATCAGATTTGTTACATCACGAGGGAAGAGAAGACCTGGTGCTGTCAGGACTTCTAATGCATTTAGAGAGAGGAGTGATTTCAATCCCTGTTTCTCTACACAATCTATCAGGCATGTGATGTCTTTCAGATCGAGGGGTACCCATTCCGGGCCTCTGTTACCGTTCCCTACTATCAGGAAGATCTCCAGTACACTTCCTTCCTCTATCAGGCTAGGTCTAAACTTCCCACAATCTGTTAGTGCATCTCTCTTGACTCCTAAATGCAAATTCACCTCTCTCCTTTCGCTATCCTTTTCAATCAGAGCTGGAAGCTGCAGGCTCTGCACCGCTCCTTCTCCACCCATCTCCCTTTGATCAAGCACTGACTGTTGTAGAGGCTTCTGATTGGTTGCATGTGCACTCAATCTTGTAAAAGGATATGTGGGTCGAGTCAATGGGTCTGAACACTGTGGCAGAGAGTGGGTCCGGAGACTATCGTTATTTCTTTCTCCGTCGGGTGCAACCTGAGCAGAGGGCGCCGGCCGGACGCCACCTACTCCTTCAGACACAGTCAGGGTGGACAGTGCTGGCCGGACACTATCATCCCAGCGCCTGTAACTTACATCGCTTCCCTTTCTCTCTGCTGTTTTTTCTTCTACTACCTCCCTAACTTTTGACCAATCCGTACCCGAGCCTTTCCCGCAATCCCCACCCCCCTGGGTGTAACTGCATTCCACCTCCTGAGAGGAGACAGCAAGTGTCCCATCCCAGCTCACTTCTCCCCCAGCCCCCGCAGGTGGTGTTAGGTTACACAGAGAAGGATACAGCAGTTGTCGTGGATACGGCTGGGGGGTTTCAAGGACCTTGGATTCCTGCACTTGAGCCGTTTGTCATGGCTTTGTGATTTTTGCCTTTCGGTATTCCACATTATAACATCATGTGGGGCACCGGGAGTTTAACTGTTAATGCTCAAGTCCTGGGTACCTGCCCAGAAGAGAAGAAGAACTACATTCCCCAGGGAACTTTGTGGTCAGGGAGAGGAGATATAACTCCTGGCAAGGTCATTTGATGTGCTCTTTCTCTCCTGCCCTTCATCGTGGGCGCTGCTCCCATCTCCCTGCTGCTCAACTGGACTGCGCATCTCACCTCAGCGTTGTGGTGAGGCCTATCCACCTTTCGGACATTCTCTCTCTCTCATTATATTTGATTTATTAGCTTCAATTCTGATTATATTGTGTTATAGTGTGCTATCTTGCATTCCAATAATATACTTAGTAAATTAGTTTGTTTTTCCTCAGATCGTTGCCACTGTTTTTAATTATTTTGGGGTCCCCTGTTTCTTTTATTTCCGGAGGCGCGGATCTGCGGATCCCTCCGCCCCACTCGTCACAGAACCGGGCTGAACCAGCCCATAAACCGTTGACACTGTTTTGCAAGATAAAAGTGCAGACAGTTCAGCGCAGTCTTCTTCTACTTGTTTATGTGAAGCTGGAGCCGAGGGGGGAGTGGAGGGGAGTGCGAAGGTGTGGACAAGATGTTAATCGCCATAGTTGAGGGCACATTTGCGGTGTTGTGTTCCTCAGGGAACCTGCAAGAAAGTACGCTTCCCGCGCCATTTCTCACAGTGTTATTAAATTCCAAACCCATCTGTATGGGAACTGCTGAGTCATGGCCTGAACCTCTGCTTGTTCACCTGAGGCGAGCCATGAGTCAGCCAGAGGAGCACAGGTGAAGGCAATTCACCTGTGCTGCCGGAAGGGGTGGAGCCAGGCTGCACCCCTCCTAGACCTATTTAAGGGCTGGCTACCAGAGGGGAAAGATCTCTTCTGGAGATCACTTCTCTTGGTGTTTTGTGGTGAGCCCAGCCAAAGGGTAAGCTTTTTCACATATTCTCTTTTTGTTATCGTTGTCAACTTTGCCTATCTCTCTTGATTATATTGCGATTATAACTTCTTGATATCTATTGATTATACACCACCATAACCTGTGCAGTTTCAGGAATTCTACCCTCCTCTCTCGCTGCTTTCAGAGGAGCCAAGGATCAGCTCCCAAACTTTAAGCTCTGCAACTTTTTTCTTCTCTGTCGCAAGCTGCACAAGCGTGGAGGTAAATGCATCCCATCTAGTGGGGTCTAAAATGCCCTGAGGGAAGATTCCACTCCTCTTCCAGGTGAGTAAGTACAGTGGCCATGTCCTTCTCAGAAGGAGCATCCTTGCCGAAGGAGTCCTTACAGAATTGAAGGATTAACTTAATAACTTGCTCCATCACCAGCACGGCACTGATGTCCTGATCCGAGAGCGACCTGCCGCTATGTTGCAGGTTATCACCACTCCCGACTTCCATGGCAATTTACTGCCGCAGGCACGCCCTTAGGCGAAGGTACCGCAATACCACGGACTTGCACGTCCAACCTGCTACCACCTTACAAGCTGGGAATCCGTGGGCTTGCAGGAGACGTTATATGCAAGTTGACTCCTTATGCGAGTTCCTCACACATGTGTAGGCTCTTCTCACACTAGCTGGCTCCTCACACATTCCTCACGCACGCATGTAGGCTTTCCTCACACGGGGCACCATTTGTTGCATTGCCTCCTACGCTACTAACTCACAGAATCACAGAATCACAGAATCACCCGGGTTGGAAGGGACCCCAAGGATCATGTAGTTCCAACTCCCCTGCCTAGCAGGGCCACCAAACATACATATTCAGATCAGGTTGCCCAGGACCCCGTCCAACCTGGCCTTAAACACGTCCAAGGACGGGGCATCCACAACCTCCCTGGGCAGCCCGTTCCAGGGCCTAACCACTCTCCTAGTAAAGAACTTCCCCCTAACATCCAACCTAAATCTTCCCTCCTTCAACTTAAAACCATTTCCCCTAGTCCTGCTATTGTCAGCCCTTTCAAAGAGTTTACTCCCCTCCTGGGTGTAGGTTCCCTTCAGGTATTGATAGGCTGCAATGAGGTCACCCCGCAGCCTTCTCTTCTCCAGGCTGAACAAGCCCAACTCCCTCAGCCTGTCCTCATAGGGGAGGTGCTCCAGCCCCCTGATCATCTTAGTCGCCCTCCTCTGGACCCTTTCCAAAATCTCTATGTCTTTCTTGTACTGAGGGCTCCACACCTGGACACAGTACTCCAGATGGGGCCTCACAAGAGCCGAGTAGAGAGGGACAATCACCTTCCTGTCCCTGCTGGCCACCCCTCTCCTGATGGAGCCCAGGATCCCATTTGCCTTTCGAGCTGCCAGAGCGCACTGCTGGCTCATATTCAGTCTCTCGTCCATCAGGACCCCCAGGTCCTTCTCTGCCGAGCTGCTCTCAAGGACCACTCCTCCCAGCCTGTACAGGTGCCTGGGGTTCTTCCGGCCCAAATGCAAAACCTTGCACTTTGCCGTGTTGAACCTCATCAGGTTCACCCGAGCCCAGCCCTCCAGCCTGTCGAGGTCCCTCTGAATGGCATCCCTTCCTTCCACCGTATCAACCGCACCACTCAGCTTGGTGTCGTCAGCAAACTTGCTGAGGGTGCACTCAATTCCCTCATCGATGTCATTAATAAAGATGTTAAAGAGCACCGGTCCCAAGACAGACCCTTGGGGGACACCACTTGTTACCGGCCTCCACCTGGACATAGAGCCATTGACCACCACCCTCTGTCTGCGGCCTTTCAACCAATTGCTTATCCATCGGGTCGTCCACCCATCAAATCCACTTCCCTCCAATTTGGAAATGAGGATGTGGTGGGGGACCATGTCAAAGGCCTTGCTCAGGTCCAGGTAAATGACATCGGTCGCCTTCCCTTCGTCCACCAATGCCGTCACTCCATCATAGAAGGCCACAAGATTAGTTAGGCATGACCTTCCTTTGGTGAAGCCGTGCTGGCTGTCTCGGATCACATGCTCATTCTTTATGTGACCGAGCATGTTGTCCAGGAGGATCTGTTCCATGATCTTCCCAGGCACGGAGGTGAGACTCACCGGCCTGTAGTTCCCCGGGTCCTCCCTGCTCCCCTTCTTGTATATGGGAGTGACGTGACCCTTCCTCCAGTCGTCCGGGACCTCACCTGACAGCCACGACTTCTCAAATATGATGGAGAGCGGCTCGGCAACCACCTCGGCCAGCTCCTTCAGGACCCTGGGATGCACGCCATCCGGCCCCATAGACTTGTATTCATTCAGTCTAAGGAGGCACTCTCGGACTTGCTCTGCCCTTACAGTGGGGAGGGATTTATCTCCTCGGTCCCCACATAGAGGTTTGGGGATGCAGGGTTCAGGGACGTGAAAAAGACTAGAATCCTGGCCACCAGTGAAGACCGAGGTGAAGAACTCATTCAGCACCTCGGCTTTCTCTTCATCTGTTGAAGCCAGTTCTCCTTTTAAATTTACCAAAGTAGGTACGCCCGTTTTGGCCTGTCTCTTCTGGGCAATGTACCTGTAGAAGGTTTTCTTATTGTTTTTCACGTCCCTTGCCAAGTTCAGTTCTGCCTGCGCCTTGGCTTCCCTGATCCCACGTCTGCAAGTCCGGACGGCATTCCTGTACTCTTCCCAGGTGACACAGCCTTGTTTCCAGAGCTTGTACACCCCTTTCTTCGCCCTCAGTTCTCTCAGCAGGTCCTTGCTGAGCCATGCCGGTTTCCTACCTCGCCTGCCCACTTTCTTATTCAGCGGAATGGAGACCTCTTGTGCTTCCAGGAGGGCATCTTTGAAGAGCCGCCAGCTCTCCTCAACATCCATGTCTTTGAGGGCAGCGCGCCAGGGGATCTTGGCCAGCAATCCATTGAGTAGCTTGAAGTCTGCTCTTCTGAAGTTCAGTGTCCTGGTCCTGCTCTTTGCCAGGCCCACATTGCTTGAGATCACAAACTCAACCAGGGCGTGGTCGCTGGAGCCCAGGCAGCCTCCAACCTTGACGCCTTTGATGATCTCCTCAGCGTTGGTGAGCAGCAGGTCCAGCAACACTTCACCTCTGGTCGGTCTGTCCAATACCTGAACCAGAAAGCTATCATCAATGGATTCCAAGAGCCTTCTGGAGCTCTTGCAGCTCGCCGTGTGGTTTTCCCAGCAGATGTCCGGATGGTTGAAATCCCCCACCAGGACAAGAGCCCGTGAGCCAGACATCTCACGCATCTGGAGCAAGAAAGCCTCGTCGACAGCCTCCCCTTGATCACGTGGTCTGTAGTATACCCCTAACACCAGCTGACCTATATTTGTCCCATCTCTAATCCTAACCCACAGGCTCTCAACCTGTTCCTGACTGCTTCTCGTAGGGAGCTCCTCACAGTTTATCCAATCTCTGACATAGAGAGCAACTCCCCCACCCCTCCTACCTCGCCTATCTCTCCTAAAGAGTCTATAGCCGTCGATGGCAGTATCCCAATTGTGGGAGTCATCCCACCATGTTTCTGTGATAGCAACAAGGTCATAACTTCCCGAGTGCATCACAGTTTCCAGTTCCTCCTGCTTGTTACTCAGGCTGCGTGCGTTGGTATAAAGGCACTTCAGCCGGGCTATCCGTCTCGCCACTTTTCCCTTTATAAGGGATCTAGGATCCCCTAGAACAGCAGCATCCCCAGCATCCCCCTGCCCTAGTCCTTCCCTATGCACTCTGCCGTCATTGCCCATGGAGTTTGGTATAAGCCCTCGAATGACCCGTTCAATTCCAGTAGCCCTTATTGTGTCCCCTTCCCCCTTCATTCCTAGTTTAAAGACCTGTCAATGAGTCCCGCTAATTCTTCAGCTAAGATCCTCTTACCCCTCAGGGACAGGCTGCATGCATCAGCAGCCATCATGCCAGGTGCAGTGTAAGTTGCCCCATGGTCAAAAAAGCCGAAATTCTTGCGCCTGCACCAGCTCTTAAGCCATCTATTGAAGAGTTGGGTATTTTGGATCCTCCCTGTACCTTTCCCTGACACCACGGGCATAGAAGAAAAGACCACCTGCACCCCAGCTCCTTCAAGTATTCGCCCCATTCCCCTGAAGTCTTTCTTGATAGACCTCAGGCTTTCCTTATCAACTTCCTCGCCGCCAGCCTGAATTATTAAGAGCGGGTAATAATCTGAAGGCCGAATCAACCCAGGAATTTTCTTTGAAATGTCCCTGACCCGTGCTCCAGGAAGGCAGCACACCTCTCTGCGGGTAGGGTCGGGCCGGCATATAGGGCCTTCTGTTCCTTGCAGAAGGGAGTCGCCTATGACAATCACCCTCCTGTCCTTACGGGTAGAAGCAGTCTTGAGGGTTGGGGGCGACCGCTTCGCCTGAGGCAACCTCACGGGTGAACCCGTCTCCGCACTCTCACTCGTCCCCCCCTCAACTTCCAGGGCCTCAAACCTGTTACGCAGAGGCACCTGGGGAGCCGGGGATGGTCGGGATGGGGGATGCCCCCTCCGCCGAGCAGGTACCCGTTTCCACTCCTCCTCCCTTCTCAAATTGCTGTTAGGGGGAAGAGAGGACACTCTCTAACTCTAACCAGGTCAGGACCAAATGACTGCATGTACACATCAATACGATGAACAGCAAAATGGTGTTTATTACACGTGTACTCTAGCTTATATAACCTATGTGCTTCGTCTACGGCCCTAAGGGCACATGCCACACATCGATCATAAAGCAGGGAGAGGGCCTATCTCGTCACATCCCGTGGGGGGGGGGTCTCGCAGTCGCTTACAACAGGTTTCTTAGGGTAGATCTGGATTTTTTGATTGTCCATTAGTTGTCTCCAGAGCTGGAGAAGGACATGGTTGGGCTGGCAGTCGATCTTAGTAAATTGGACCCCAGCCCAAATTAAATCATTAAACATTTGCTTTCGGGAGACCCTTACGGGTCCTGATTGAGGAACTCGAGTAGCCAGCATTTTGGTTTTACTTCCTGGCAGGACCTCTGCTTCTTCCAACATCCAAAAGTTGTGCCTAATCCGCAGGCGTTCTCTTTCTCCTAGGTTGGCCACTAACTGGGAAGCCTGATGGACTACAGCTTCTGAGGCCACCAGGGTATTTAATATAGAGACTAGGGTACCATAGAGATGAGAGGGAGCTTGCTGTAGAATCAAGTCTCTCATCCCTGCTGAAAATTTGACCATATCAGGGCCATCAAATGTGTCTTCATAGATAGCCTCTCTTACACCCAGTTCGCGGATATAATTTTGAAGGTCCTCCATGGAGGACCACATCCCTGCATGTAGAAGTATATCTGAATTATTCGGCCACACCATATGGCAGGCCACCATTAGCCATTCTATTATAGAATGGTTTTCAACAAGGTATTGATTACCCACATATAACCTCTGCCTGAGAGCAGGATGAACAGTCATGGTGGCCAACTTGGCTATTTCTGGGCCATTCACCAAGACACTTTCTGCACCAGAATCCCACAGTCTTAATAACCAAGCCTGCACACTTTCTCTAGGCTTCTGCCGAAATTGCTGCACTAAATCCATCAGTTCTGTTTCCGTGTATGGCCAGGCTGTTACATGTAAATGAGTCTGGGCAGGGGGCCACTGATCAGGCGGCACCCCTGCTGGTCGGTCCTGCACTTTTTTTGTTTTCTAAGTTATGACAGGACAGACTTCTAGTGGATTGGTCAGAATTGGATACTCAAAATCTAATTTAGATTTTTTATTTTCCTGATCAACAAAGCCTGTTGTTTCAGGAGTCTGGTCATTGTTTATTGAAGTGTTATGAACTTGGCCTACGGGAAAATGTAGAATTGGCTTCTTCCCTGTTAATACGCCAAGTTCTTGCTCTAGTTTTTCAATACAGTCTTTTAAAAGTTGATTTTCATTCTCTAAAGTATTATTTCTGATTTCTACATGATTTAAGGCATTTAGTAATGGCCATGCCACTGTGGAGGCAGCCAGTTGTCTTTCTTTAGTGAACAGTACATCTTGCTAAGTCCCTGTGTCATGGTTCTATGTTTTTTGGGTTTCAGTATTCCACATTGTCAATGGTTTACAGGCTGGTTCGGCCCGGTTCCATAACCAACAGGGCAGTAGGATCTGCGGATCCGCACCTCCAGGAAAGGGGAAACAGCTGACCCCAAAATACTTGAAAACAACAGCAATAATCTGAGGTGAAACAAATGATTTACTAAATAGAGTATCAGCAAAAAAAATACAATGAGAGAGAGAGTCTGTCTGGATGGTAGATAGACCTCACCACAATGCTGAGGTGAGACGTGCAGTCCAGTTGAGTGACTGAAGAAAAACAGACGGCGAAGCGCAGACGGCACAGCGCAGACTGCAAAGAAGGAGGATTAGGTGACCTTGCACAGAGTTACATCTCCTTACTGACTGCAAAGCCTCCTGGGGAAATGTAGTTCTTCTCCATCGGACGAATGTTCGGCAGAAGTCATACCCTCCCCAGTGCATTACATGATGTTATGGTGTGGAGTACTGATAACCAAAAATCATAAAACAGTGACATTCCACCTCTTATTCTACAGCACTACATCATGCTTAACGCATGAGATTACAGACTGCACTCCCCCATGTCAACGGTTTACGGGCTGGTTCGACCTGGTTCCGTGACGAGCGGGACAGAGGGATCCGCAGATCCGCGCCTCTGGAAAAAAAGAAAACAGGGGACCCCAAAAAATAATTTAAACAGCGGCACCTATATGAGGAGAAACAAACTAATTTACTAAGTATATTATCGGAATGCAAGATAACACACTATAATGCAATATAATCAGAATTGAAGCTAATAAACCAAATATAATGTGAGAGAGAATGTCCGAAAGGTGGACAGGCCTCACCACAACGCTGAGGTGAGATGCGCAGTGCAGTTGAGCAGCAGGGAGACGGGAGCAGCGCCCACGACGAAGGGCAGGCGAGAAAGAGCACATCAGGTGACCTTGCCAGTAGTTAAACCTCCTCTCCCTGACCGCAAGGTCCCCTGGGGAATGTAGTTCTTCTTCTCTTCAGGGCAAGTACCCAGGACTTGAGCATTGGCAGTTAAAGTCCCAGTGCCCCACATGATGTTATGATGAGGAATACCGAAAGCCACAAATCTCAAAACCATGGCATTCCACCCCTTATTCTACATCACTACATCATGCTTAATATATATACAAACAGTAATTATCAAACATTAAACACACGCACACACAAAAATCTGTGTATTTACATGGAATTACTGGCTGCACTCCCCCAACATCAAATTCCCTTGTGGTACACACTGAACATCCCCATTTCTCGGCATCACCCACCAAGTGGACCCAGATCCCTGGGCAAAAACAGTTCCGCGAAGAGGTTTGCCCTTCCCAGAAGCTGGAAGGATCCAAACCGCTTTTCCCAGCATGTTCTTTACATGTACTACCGGAAACTTATCTCCCTTAACAGTATGTAGGGAGCTAGCAGGACCGTCGCGATTGATTGATCCTCTAGTATTGACTAACCAGGTGGCATCTGCCTAATGCTTCTCCCAGTGCTTGTATGTTCCACCACCCATTGCTGTCAACATGGTTTTTAGCAACCCATTGTAGCGTTCAATTTTACCAGAAGCTGGTGCATGATAGGGAATATGGTAAATCCACTCAATGCCATGATCTTTGGACCAAGTATTTACAGGAGAATTTTTGAAATGAGTCCCATTATCTGACTCAATCCTTTCTGGGGTGCCATGTCGCCACAGGACTTGTTTCTCGAGACCCAGTATGGTGTTTCGGGCGGTAGCATGGGGTACTGCAAATGTTTCAAGCCACCCGGTGGTTGCCTCCACCATGGTGAGCACATAATGCTTACCATAGCGAGATCGTGGCAAGGTGATATAATCAACCTGCCATGCCTCCCCATATTTATACTTTTGCCATCGCCCTTCCTCCCAGAGAGGTTTCATCCTCTTGGCTTGTTTAATTGTGGCACATGTGTCACAGTCATGGATAACCTGTGCAATGGCATCCATAGTTAAGTCCACCCCTCGGTCTCTAGCCCATTTGTATGTTGCATCTCTTCCTTGATGACCTGAGGTTTCATGGGCCCACCGAGCTAGAAATAATTCACTCTTGTGTTGCCAGTCCAAGTCTATTTGAGCCACCTTAATTTTGGCACCTCGATCTACCTGATGGTTATTTTGCTGTTCTTCAGTAGCCCGACTCTTGGGTACATGAGCATCTGCATGGCGCACTTTTACAACCATATTCTTTATTCGGGCAGCAACGTCTTTCCACAGTTCAGCAGCCCAAATAGTTTTACCCCTTCTTTGCCAGTTATTTTGCTCCCACTGCTGTAACCACCCCCATAAGGCATTTGCCACCATCCATGAGTCAGTGTAGAGATAGAGCATTGGCCACCTCTCCCGCTCAGCAACATCTAAGGCCAGCTGGACAGCCTTTACCTCTGCAAATTGGCTTGATTCCCCTTTCCCTTCAGTGGCCTCTGCAACTTGTCGTGTGGGGCTCCACACAGCAGCTTTCCATCTGCGATGCTTTCCCACAATACGACACGATCCATCTGTGAACAGGGCATATTTCTTTTCATTCTCTAGTCGTTCACTGTATGGTGGGGCCTCTTTAGCATGCAATACTTCTTCTGCTGGTGAGGTTCCAAACTTTTAACCTTCAGGCCAGTCCATGATGACCTCCAGGATTCCTGGACAGCTGAGGTTCCCCATCCGTGCTCGCTGCGTAATCAATGCAACCCGCTTACTCCAAGTGGCATCAGTAGCATGATGGGTGGAGGGAACCTTTCCCTTGAACATCCAGTTCAGCACTGGCAGTTGAGGTGCCAGAAGGAACTGTGTTTCAGTACCGACTACTTCGGAAGCAACCCGAACCCCCTCATATGCAGCTAAGATCTCCTTTTCAGTTGGAGTGTAGTGCTCTTCAGACCCACTGTATGCCCGACTCCAGAATCCCAGGGGTCAGCCTCGGGTCTCTCCTGAGGCTCTTTGCCACAAACTCCAAGTGGGACCTTTTTCTCCAGCAGCAGAGTAGAGGATGTTCTTTATACCCTGTCCCATCCGTACTGGCCCTAGGGCCACGGCACGGGCTATCTCCTGTTTAATCTGTTCAAAAGCCTGCTGCTGCTCAGGGCCCCATGTAAACTCATTTCTCATTCGTGTCACATAATGAAGGGGGCTTACAAGGAGGCTGTAGTATGGAATGAGCATTCTCCAAAAGCCCACTGCACCCAGAAACGATTGTGTCTCTTCCTTATTAGTGGGCGGAGACATGGCAGTGATTTTGTCGATCACATCTGTCGGGATGTGACGACGGCCATCTTGCCACTTTATACCTAGGAACTGAATTTCCTGGGCAGGTCCTTCCACTTTGCTTCGCTTAGTAGCAAAACCAGCACGGAGAAGGATCTGGATTATTTGCTCTCCTTTCTCAAAAACTTCCTTTGCTGTGTTGCCCCACACAATGATGTCATCAATGTACTGTAAGTGCTCAGGAACACCTCCCTGTTCCAGTGCGGATTGGATCAGCCCATGGCAAATTGTTGGGCTATGTTTCCACCCCTGGGGCAAACGATTCCAGGTATACTGAATGCCCCTCCAGGTGAAAGCAAACTGTAGCCTAGATTCTCTGGCCAAAGGAATGGAGAAAAAGGCGTTAGTAATGTCAATGGTGGCATACCATTTGGCTGCTTTTACTCCAGTTCATACTGGAGTTCTAACATATTTGGCACAGCAGCACTCAGTGGGGGTGTGACTTCATTCAGGCCACGGTAGTCCATCATCAGCCTCCATTCTCCACTGGCTTTACGCACTGGCCATATGGGGCTGTTAAAAGGCGAGTGAGTTTTGCTGATCACTCCCTGACTCTCCAGTTGATGAATCAACTTATGAATGGGGAGCAAAGAATCCCTGCTGGTGCGGTACTGCCGCCTGTGCACCGTTTTTGTAGCAATCGGTACCTGTTGCTCTTTTACTCGTAGCAACCCCACAACAGACGGATCTTCTGATAGGCCAGGCAAAACAGACAGCTGCTTAACACCTTCTGTGTCTACAGCAGCTATTCCAAAGGCCCATCGATACCCTTTGGGATCCTTAAAATATCCCCTTCTGATGTAATCGATACCAAGTACACATGGAGCCCCTGGACCAGTCACAATAGGGTGCTTTTGCCAGTCTTTACCAGTGAGGCTGATTTCGGCCTCCAACATAGTCAGCTCTTGGGAACCCCCAGTCACCCCATGAATATAAACTGAATTTGTCCCTTGGTGACTTGAGGGCATTAGAGTGCACTGAGCACCAGTGTCCACCAGGGCCTTATATTTCTGTGGTTCTGATGTACCAGGCCATCTAATCCACACAGTCCAATAAACTCTGTTATCCCTTTTTCCCCCCTGGCTGGGGGCAGAGCCCCTCTATTTGTTACCCCTGTTGTCTGCAGCAACTGGAGCAATCACCTTTTTGGAGAAGTTCACCTTCATCGTTGATTTGTCTTGTAATTCTTCTACCCGTGCTTGAAGTGCAGGAGTAGGTTGCCTATGCCACTTCTTCATATCTTCTCCATGGTCACGTAGGTAATGCCACAAGGCAAAACGTGACGTGGTCTTACTGTTGTCACTTGCTCGAGCAGGAGGACGTCTTCTTTTGATAGCTGAGACGTTGGATGACACCGGCTGGGAGGAAACCAAGTTGATCAGTCCCTCCAGTAGGCTGTCTTGGGAATTCTGATTTCCATTGGATGTATCTGATACCACCATGGATCCATCAGCATCAGGCACGGTAGACAGGTTGTCTATGATACCTTCTTGCTTGCTCTCCATTCTGTCCAGCTTTTCAGCTACTTTTGCAATGGCTGAAACACAAACTCGTAGAGGGCTTAAATGTAACTCAAAGTCTTGAAGTTTATTAATCAGTTCATTTATAAGGGGTCTTCTTTCCCCTCTGCCATACATTGCTGCAAATGTACTGGCGTACCTTTCTGGTGCAGTCTTTGTGAATGTACGCCACATGTTTGGTGTACACCTGACTCTCTCAGGATCATGCTCTTGGTCTGGCTCATCAGGAATGAAATCGGGGCTATGTAGTGTTTCCACCACAGCATATTCTCTCAAATGACGGATGCCTTCTTCCCTATCACCCAATTTCTTTTTCTCAGGCATCAGATCGTCTTTGAAGGGATATCTTTCTTTTACAGCTAACAACATCCACTTCCAGAGGGTGAAGGCCTGGTTCTGGCATGTACTAATGCCTCTGTCAATGGCTGAGTCCCTAGCAATGCCACCCAAATGGCGAGCTTCTCTACTATCTAGCCACACGCTGTTGGCCCCATTGTCCCAGCATCAAAGTAACCAGGTGACAATAGGCTCATTTTTGACACGCGAGAAGTCTTTTCTCAGACTACAAATTTAATTCATTTTCAGAGATCGATCAACAATGGTAACAATATCTTGCTCTCCTCTTACACTTTCAGGACTTCTTGTTGCCCTCGTAGGCGTTAATTAATGCCCAGTATGTTTTGAGCATTAGAAAAAAAGAAACAGCGGCATGCAGTCCCTTGAAAGGCAGTTTCAGAAGAGAAAGCTTTTTTTTTTTTTTAATTTTTATTTTTTTTACAGAAGCGAGATAGCTAGGCTCAAAGTTTACAAATACACTAGAATATTGGCAGTCTGCCTGGACTTTTAAATGTCACGTTTTCAGAGAGTAGCGGTGAAAGAGATAAGCTTTCCCAGTGAAGCTCTCGGAGAGCAGAGAGAGAGATTCATTCTAAACAGCTAAAAAGCAACTGTTGCCCGCGTTCTCCACCAAGAATGTCAACTGTTTACAGGCTGGTTCAGCCCGGTTCTTTGACCAGTGGGGCGGAGGGATCCGCTCCTCCAGAAAAAGGAAACAGGGGACCCCAAAATAATTGAAAACAGCAGCAACAATCTGAGGTGGAACAAACTAATTTACTGTATATAGTATCAGCAAAATATAATGAGGGCGTGTCTGAAAGGTGGATAGGCCTCACCACAACGCTGAGAAGTGCAGTCCAGTTGAGCTGATGAAGAAAAGCAGACGGAGAAGCGCAGGCGAAGAATAGCAGGTGAAGAAGAGCACATCAGGTGACCTTGCACAGAGTTATATCTCCTCGCTGACTGAAAAGCCCCCTGGGGTTATGTAGTTCTTCTCCTCCGGACATGCGCCTGGAACTTGAGCATCAGCAGTCAAACCCCCAGTGCACTACATGATGTTATGATGTGGAATACCAATAACCAAAATCATAAAACCATGACAAGTTGTATTTGGTTGGTTTGTTTTGCTGTGTTTTCCCTCACATGACAGGGAGGGGGTTCAGAAGCTGGTGCTTAACCCCAAAGCTGAGTTTTCACGTCAGTCCCCCAGGACAGCAGCAGCGAGGCCTGCCTGATCCACTTTGTGGGAAAAGAAAGCACTGGCTACAACTACAGAGAAGGGGCAGAGGTGGCTGTCAGGCAAAGTCCCTGGGGACTGGAAAAAGGGAAATATCACTCCCATATTTACAAGAAATGGAGGAAGGATGACCTGGGGAATTACAGGCTGGTGATCCTTATCTCTGCACCTAGGAAGATTCAGTAACAGATCCTCCTGGAAGACATGTTAAGGCACATGAGAGATGAGCAGGTGATTTGAGACAGCCAGCATGGCTTTACTAAGGGAAGGTCATACCTGACGAATCTGGTGGCCTTCTTTGATGAAGGTTTTTCAGGTTTGCATAAACTTTTACAGTAATAAGTATGTACCTTGGAGTAAGATAGTATTTGAAAACTCCAAACTTGGTTATTGGCTTTGGTACCCTTTTCAACCTTTGCATTAAATTTGTTCTTGAACACACACTCTGATTTTTCTATAGGAGGAAAAAAAGGACAGTTAACCTGCCTTTTGTAGGGCTCTTGTTTGAGAGTATTGTGCAAACAACAGTGCTTAAACTAGGCTGTAGTACAGGTTAAACAGTCATACAGGATTATAATTGCTTCAACCAAAACATCAGACTATCATGCTTCTGTCCTGGCCAAGCCATGCAACTTGTCTTGCTTGGCTTACTTGTGCACAGCTTTCTATTTTTTTGTATACAAGGTGCTTACAATGGAGTGCTGATGCGTAGTAGTTCTGTGACTCTAGTAAACTTCACTTGTCTACCAGTGTACTATTCTGGTAAGAGAAGCTTATGTCCAGTGGAAGTTTTATTAGACTAGATGTTGCCTCAGGTGAAGTTCCCTTGGTAGGTGTCATGAGGTGTGGAATGAAGAAGGTAGAAAGAGATGCTCAAGTAGAACCTGGAGAGGTAATGGGCACTCCAGTAGAAAAAATAATGTAGAAAGCTCAAAGTTAGCTGGCTCATAACTACAGTGAAAAAACTTAATGTTAGTGGAATTGGAGAAGAGGTGTTTTTTGTTTTTGTTTTTGTTTTATTTTTATTTTATTTCAGTTAATAGAAGGAACATGATGAAACAACATGGGAATTGACATTTCAAGACAATGTAGTAAATGTAAATTCATTGCTTCAGCTGTGATCGTCCCATTTGATAGAAAATTTAAAGTATCTTTAAATTTTTGTATGAATAAACAGGATTTGCTATTTGTTTAATTTTGGGATATCTTAATATAATTGCTTATATTGCAGATATGCATGGAAGTTCTGTTCTGCTGAGTGTCATATATAGACTGTTCCTGTGCTGCAGTTCATAACCCAGTACAAATGGGTACGTGAAGGGTGAGGAAGGTGCTATCACGAAATTAACATATTACATGAGATAGTTCCTTCTGCTTTTTAACTTAACCTGTAACTGAGATAATCAGACTTAACTTTGAACTTTGTATAGCTCAGGGAATCTTGAGTCTTTAAGAACTATGAGAGGGTAAATAAAAAGGTGGAGATGTGTTGTGGTAGCAGCTGCACTTCAGGGCACAACTTTCTTTAACAACTAGTACCATGTAAGAACATCTGGACCAAATAAAACAAGTGTGAAATATGCTGAAATTAGTGAATGAAATTTATTTAAATCACTATTGACAGGTTCTAGGTCATTGATTTGCAATATATATTTGCAAATTTTCCCTATAAATCAGAAATGTTGTGACTAGTTTTCATGTTTTTACTTCAAAACTTTGTGTGGCTACTTTGAAGTACGATTATCATAATAGAAGGAACATAATCCTCAGATTAGTGTGGTACTAAGTCATTGGACAGCAGTTGTATATCAGAGTTGCATCATCATCATGTTCAGGAAAGTGGTTAAATTCAGTCATTTGGCCGGAGTAGGTGGAGAAAGTTAATATAGTGATTAGTTCAGTTGTGGTAATTGATAGAGATGTTCAGATAAACAAGTATTTGTTAACCAAGAGCTAATCATTCTTCTAGATAATCTCCTTACTGAATTTGTGGACATAATTACTGGAGCTGTTTATCCCATTTTTACTTGATAAACTTTGGGGCAATTTGATTTTACTTTGTGTTGAAGAAGTTTTCTATCTGCCAGTTACATTTCTGACTGCAGTACTGATTTAAAATATATATATGAGAGCTGCTCCAAAAGTAATATCTATTTTATTATGTTGGCCCATGACATCAGAGGTAGATGTTGATGGTATGGCAGTAGAGATTGAGCTTTCCTGCCAATGTTCCGTTACATTTTGTTGCTGTGCAACACATGGCAGCAGAGGGGCAGTCTGACAAAATGGTGCCTGACATAGAAGTGCTTATGGAGCAAAGGTGTGTCATTCAATTCCCCCATGCAGAAAGAAATTGTATCCATTGACATTCATAGATGCTTATTGAATGTTTATGGAGACCAAACAGTGGATGTGAGCACAGCAAGGCTGTGGGTGGTATGTTCCAGCAGTGGTGATGGTGGGTCATCTCTGTTGGTGCATATTTTGAGCGCAGCATGGAGGCTCTTGTTCATTGCTGGTGAAAGTGTATGTGTAATGGTAGCAGCTATGTTGAAAAATAGTGCTTTGTAGCTGACAATTTGCTCCACCAGTTAGTGTTAGTGTACTCTTTGTATCTGTTGTAGTTTCTATGAGAATAAATAGGAAGCATTACTTTCAAAGCAACCTACTTATTGTTTTATCTGGCCTTAACATCTCAATGGATGTAATAACAAAAAGTAACTAAACCAGTCAGTTTCACAAATTACTCAAAATTGAAAATGAATTGTGAGGGAGTTCTATGTACCTCAGATGACTTTGCTAGGTAGTTGATATTAAATTTACACATTTGAAGTTATTTTGAAATGAATAGCTGTGATTTGTTATGTGTCTTTGGCTGTAGATCCTCTAATTCAAGAAGAAAATTCAAATTTTTTTGATACAGCTTTCCTTGCAGACAAAATGGTACTTAGAGTACATGTGGGAGTGTCCATGGAAGAAAATTGTGAAAAGACTGCAGTATGAGATAAAAGTAAGCACTGCTCCCTTTCTAACTGAGGTTGCCAAAGTAAGATGCATTTGGTTCTTGATATTTATACAGGGCATATTAGCAATGTTTTATAAATTATATCTATGATGGAACATAGGAGGAAAAATAAATCTGAGTTCTTAAAGTACATTGTGTGTTAATTCAACTATTGTGTATGATGTTACTCTTATGCAGAGATGTTCATATTGAAATTAAACAAATGCAGTATTGAGTTTGATATTTCTGTTAAAGGAAATACCCAGTTACATCCTTGTGATCTGTTAGCAAAAAAAAAAAAAAAAAATTGATAACTAATTTTGATAACACAAATGTCATACTGTTAATATGTGGAATGTTAAATATTGTAGTATCTACTGCAGAGAGACCACTGGAGATATGAGCCCTCCAACTGTATCTGGTGGTTTTTATTTGGTTTTGTTTGTTTGTTTTTTAAGTAGCTAAATGGCATATGTGTAATAACAGTTTGAGTACCTGGAAATAAATGAAGACTTCTGTTGATATAGTGTTGTCTTTAATAGAAATTCAGCTGTGCAAATTTTCATCAATTGTTATGAAAACTGCTGTCTTTATTGTAGCTGTTGTAATTTAGAAATATGAACACTTAATCATATTGTACTCGGTCCATGTTTGTGGGTGGAAGTTACAGAATCACAGAATCACAAGGTTGGAAACGACCTACAAGATCATCCAGTCCAACCACCCTCCCATTCCTATCAGTGCCACAAGCTACTAAACCATCTCTCGTAGCTCCTCATCCAGGCGCCTCTTGAACACTGCCAGGGATGGCGACTCCACCACCTCCCTGGGCAGGCCATTCCAGTGCCTGACCACCATCTGAGAGAAAAAGTTTCCCCTAATATCCAACCTAAACCTCCTCTGGTATAACTTCTTGCCATTTCCTCGGGTCCTACTATTTGCCTGGGAGAAGAGGCCAGACCCTTTTGCACCACAACCTCCCTTCAGGAAGTTGTAAAGTGCAATGAGGTCTCCCCTGAGCCTCCTCTTCTCCAGACTAAACAATCCCAGCTCCTTCAGCCGCTCCTCATAAGACTTGTGCTCCAGACCCCTCACCAGTTTCGTTGCCCTTCTCTGGACACGCTCCAGGGCCTCAATGTCTTTCTTGTAGTGAGGGGCCCAAAACTGAACACAGTACTCGAGGTGCGGCCTCACCAGTGCTGAGTACAGGGGGATGATCACAGAATCACAGAATCACAGAATCACCCGGGTTGGAAGGGACCCCAAGGATCATGTAGTTCCAACCCCCCTGCCTAGCAGGGCCACCAAACATACACATTCAGATCAGGTTGCCCAGGACCCCGTCCAACCTGGCCTTAAACACGTCCAAGGACGGGGCATCCACAACCTCCCTGGGCAGCCCGTTCCAGGGCCTAACCACTCTCCTAGTAAAGAACTTCCCCCTAACATCCAACCTAAATCTTCCCTCCTTCAACTTAAAACCATTTCCCCTAGTCCTGCTATTGTCAGCCCTTTCAAAGAGTTTACTCCCCTCCTGGGTGTAGGTTCCCTTCAGGTATTGATAGGCTGCAATGAGGTCACCCCGCAGCCTTCTCTTCTCCAGGCTGAACAAGCCCAACTCCCTCAGCCCCTCAGCCTGTCCTGATAGGGGAGGTGCTCCAGCCCCTTGATCATCTTAGTCGCCCTCCTCTGGACCCTTTCCAAAATCTCAATGTCTTTCTTGTACTGAGGGCTCCACACCTGGACACAGTACTCCAGGTGGGGCCTCACAAGAGCCGAGTAGAGAGGGACAATCACCTCCCTGTCCCTGCTGGCCACCCCTCTCCTGATGGAGCCCAGGATCCCATTTGCCTTTCGAGCTGCCAGAGCGCACTGCTGGCTCATATTCAGTCTCTCGTCCATCAGGACCCCCAGGTCCTTCTCTGCCGAGCTGCTCTCAAGGACCGCTCCTCCCAGCCTGTACAGGTGCCTGGGGTTCTTCCGGCCCAAATGCAAAACCCTGCACTTTGCCGTGTTGAACCTCATCAGGTTCACCCGAGCCCAGCCCTCCAGCCTGTCGAGGTCCCTCTGAATGGCATCCCTTCCTTCCACCGTATCAACCGCACCACTCAGCTTGGTGTCGTCAGCAAACTTGCTGAGGGTGCACTCAATTCCCTCATCGATGTCATTAATAAAGATGTTAAAGAGCACCGGTCCCAAGACAGACCCTTGGGGGACACCACTTGTTACCGGCCTCCACCTGGACATAGAGCCATTGACCACCACCCTCTGTCTGCGGCCTTTCAACCAATTGCTTATCCATCGGGTCGTCCACCCATCAAATCCACTTCCCTCCAATTTGGAGATGAGGATGTGGTGGGGGACCATGTCAAAGGCCTTGCTCAGGTCCAGGTAAATGACATCGGTCGCCTTCCCTTCGTCCACCAATGCCGTCACTCCATCATAGAAGGCCACAAGATTAGTTAGGCATGACCTTCCTTTGGTGAAGCCGTGCTGGCTGTCTCGGATCACATGCTCATTCTTTATGTGATCGAGCATGTTGTCCAGGAGGATCTGTTCCATGATCTTCCCAGGCACAGAGGTGAGACTCACCGGCCTGTAGTTCCCCGGGTCCTCCCTACTCCCCTTCTTGTATATGGGAGTGACATGACCCTTCCTCCAGTCGTCCGGGACCTCACCTGACAGCCACGACTTCTCAAATATGATGGAGAGCGGCTCGGCAACCACCTCAGCCAGCTCCTTCAGGACCCTGGGATGCACGCCATCCGGCCCCATAGACTTGTATTCATTCAGTCTAAGGAGGCACTCTCGGACTTGCTCTGCCCTTACAGTGGGGAGGGATTTACCTCCTTGGTCCCCACATAGAGGTTTGGGGATGCAGGGTTCAGGGACGTGAAAAAGACTAGAATCCTGGCCACCAGTGAAGACCGAGGTGAAGAACTCATTCAGCACCTCGGCTTTCTCTTCATCTGTTGAAGCCAGTTCTCCTTTTAAATTTACCAAAGTAGGTACGCCCGTTTTGGCCTGTCTCTTCTGGGCAATGTACCTGTAGAAGGTTTTCTTATTGTTTTTCACGTCCCTTGCCAAGTTCAGTTCTGCCTGCGCCTTGGCTTCCCTGATCCCACGTCTGCAAGTCCGGAATGATCACCTCCCTGCTCCTGCTGGCCACACTATTTCTAATGCAGGCCAGGATGCCGTTGGCCCTCTGTTGGGTTGTTGGTTTGTGTAACCCAGAAGGATAGAAGTTTTTGGGTAGAAGAACAGGTGTCTTGTAAATATGGAAGCAGCAGGTAGGAATGCATTCTCAAACATTGAATTGAAGTGTTTGAGAAGTCATTGCTGTTAATAAAATGAGTGGCTATCTTTTCAGTGGTTTTGATCTTACAATAAATATCACTGTAGACTAGACAGAAAAAAAGCTGTTCACTTGCTCTTTAATCGCTAACTTGGTTAATTGTAAGCTCCTTTAGGGGAATATTTGTTTTTCATGTGCTTGGTGTTATAGATCCATAGGGAATGAGCTCATCTAATTATAGCCTTGAACTAAAAAGATTTTTAAACTAGTTTTTATTACTTAAGCATTTGATGGCTGCAGAAGAAGAAAGTGTGGGTTAAAGGGGAGAAACACAGTCTGGGGTTGATAGAAGGTCCTTGTTCTACCTGTTTCCTGTTCTATTCCCCTTGTTGATAGGGTCTGATAGATTCAGTAACAGATCCTCCTGGAAGACATGTTAAGGCACATGAGAGATGAGCAGGCGATCTGAGACAGCCAGCATGGCTTTACTAAGGGAAGGTCATACCTGACGAATCTGGTGGCCTTCTTTGATGGAGTGATGGCATTGGTGAAGAAAGGGAAGGCAACTGATGTCATCTACATAGACTGCTACAAGGCCTTTAACATAGCCCTCTACCACATCCTTTTCTCTAAATTGGGGAGATATGGATTTGAAAGGTGGACTACTGTATGGGAACTGCTGAATCACGGCCTGAGCCTCTGATTAATCGCTCGAGGCGAGCAATGAGCCAGCCACAGAGCGCAGGTGAAGGCAATTCACCTGTGCTGCTGGTAGGGGTGGAGCCTGGCTCCACCTCTCCTAGACCCATTTAAGAGCTGGCTACCAGGAGAGAAAGAGTTTTTCTGGAGATCTATTCTACTAGAATTTTTTATATGAGCCTGGGGTCCAGATGAGTGTACTTATCATTTCTGTTTCTTGGTTTATTTTATAATTATTTAGTGGGTAAAGAATTGGTTGGAAGGCTGCAGCCTTGGTGTCCTGGATTCTGTAAGAAGAGGGGTGGCCAGCAGGGCAAGGGAGGTGATTGTTCTCCTCCTCTTTGCCTTTATGAGGCTCCATCTGGAGTACTGCGATTAAGTCTGGGCTCCTGTCAAGAGTTTGTGGGTTGGTTTGGCCCGGTTTCATGATGAAATGGGGTGGGGGGATCCACGGGCCTATGCCCTGGGAGAGAGGGAAGGGAAAAAAAGGGAAAATGTAGAGAGGTGGTCTTAATAACAAAACAGCGGCAATGAGCTAATGGAGAAAGCTAATTTGTTAAATATAACGTTGGAATGCAAGGTAATACATTATTATTGGAATTTGAGCTAATAAATAAAATAAAATGAGAGTGTGTCCAAAACCCAAGGCTTTACTCTAATGTCGTGCATGAGACTGCTAGGGAACACACACTGCAGAGATAAGCAGTAGAAAAAGGGAACAGTCTCACGATTTGCAAGCAGTTATATCTTTCACTGTTCCGTTCCTGTTTTCCATTTAGAGGGAGTCTTCTGGGATATGTAGTTCTCTTCTGAGAACCAGGTGTCTCGCTCCAATTTATAGGAGGGAGAGGAGGTTCCTTTATTATCTATATACCTGGCGTGAGATTAAGAAACAACATTTCAAATGTTGGTCTGACCAGTTTATTACAAATATTAATTAGGGAAGTGGGGAAGGAGAGGATGGATGCTATTATGAATTAGGGTAATGGGGAAGGGAAGGAGGGCAATAGCAAAAAAAAAAAAAAAAAAAAAAAGGCAAGGAGTCTTTATAGGAAGCAAGAGGGAGATAGTCACCACCATGGATCCAGTGCAGTTTGTAGTTCAGTCTTTGATCTTCAGTAGTGGTGGGTCATTGGGCAAAGTTGTTCTATTGACAATGATGACCATGACGATGGTGGCCCCTTTTCAGTGCTTTCAAAGTGGTTGAGTCAGCTCTCCTTTGAGTGACAGCTCAAACCCAAGGTGGTTGAGTCAGCTCTCTTTGCGGTGGCAGCTTCTGGCTCTGGGACCTCAGCAGGAAATTCCTTTGTTCTTATCTTCCAGGCCTTGCCAGCAGATAAGAGGAAGCAGGGAGGCACCAACTTGTATCTTGCCTTCTCAGGATACAATGGCATCATCCCCCAGCCTCCCATACCAAGCTGGAGCGGTTTAGTCACAGGCCAGATCTTCTGCCAGTGAACACTCCTGAGCGCTCTCTTCCTCTCTCCTACAGAGCAGGCAGCTCTGGGGGAAGGGGCTTTCAAATGTTCCCAAAGCGAAATCGATTGTCACAGGGTTAGCACCCATCACTTGCCTCCTTGACAAATCACTCAGAGTCTTATCACAAGAAAAACCTCAGGAAGCAAGCTTTGAGCCAAAAAAAAAAAAAAAAAAAAAGGATTCTCACACCAGGTACCTGAAATATCAACAGTCCGTGGAACTGGAGCATTAACACTTTAACTCCTAGTGCTCTATGTGATGTTATGATGTGGAATACTGAAAACAAAACAACAAAAAAAAGCAAAACCATGACAGAACCTGTGCACTCCCTGTAGTGCACTTGGAGTTAAAGTGTTAAAGCTCCAATTCCCGGTACCTATCCCTATACATTGTGGAAGTCATGGGATCTGGCCCTTCCAGGTGGGGTGGTTTCTTATTGCCTTGCATTGGGTGCTGGAGGGTGCTTTTCTAGCCGTACCAAGCTTTTCAGGTTTAAATCTGTCACGGAGTTGATTAGATTGATCTATGTCTGTGACGGGGGGCAACAGGCCTCTGCCTTCCCCCCACCCCAGTTCCACAAAAAATGGTAAGGAAGGGAGGGAAAGAACAGCGGCAACAATCTATGGAGGAAAACTTATTTTACTATAGTATCGGAATACAAAATAACACAATATATACAATTTAATTGAAATGGAGACTAATAAATCAGCCAAGATGAGAGAGAGAGTTCCCGGGACTGAGTCAAACCTGAAAAGCTTGGAATGGCTAGGAAAGCAGTTACTACTCCAACTGGACTGCCACAAGTCTACGGGGCCAGATGAGATCCACCCGAGAGTGCTGAGGGAACTGGCGGAGGTGATAGCTGAGCCGCTTTCCATCATCTGTCAGCACTCCTTGACTGTAGCTCTGGTGACTATGTATGGAAGAGCAATCTGGGCAATGTTTTCCTGCTGTGAAGCAAGCCCTCTTATCCCATGCTCTCAACTTAATATTTGTATGTAAAATTGTGGAGACACCTGCTGAAAAACAAAAATAAATGACCCTTAGCTCAGGTTTATCAGGGAAGCTTTACATAACACTCCTATGAGCAGAGGGACGTATCATTAGTTCTGATGGTGATATAAAGGCTGTGTATTTGGTGACCTAACTCTTCCACTGATGTGATACTTCCTTGAACAAGAAATATTAAAGTAACTTTAAGATCTACTTAATTCAGTCTTCACTGTACTTCCTTTCAGCACTGAATGAATCCGTATGCATGTCACTGATGGATGAAGAGTGAGGTAGGAACTGACGCTGAGATGAAGGGTCAAGTTTAAGTGTATTTCTCCTTCATGGGAGGTAGGCTCTCAAAATCCTAAAGGTGAATAGAGGTGAAACTGCAGAAGCTTGTGGAACTAATAGAATGTTTTTGAAAATCTACAGGTACAACGTACCTAGATACCTTAAGATTAAATAAGCAGCACATTTTATGCTTCCTTGTCTGACATGTTTTGTAGATTGTTAGATGTCAGTTCATGTTGGTAGAAGTTAAAACCTGCTTAAGAACTGATTGTTCATAATGGTGGAGTCTGGTGGCAGGTGGTGTCACCCAGGGGGCTCCATCTTGGGACCATTGCTCTTTAACATATTTATCAGTTGACCTGGATACTGGAATTGAGTACAACCTCAGCAAGTTTGTGGATGACACTAAGAAGAATGTTGCAGTTCGTACAATAGAAGGAAGGGATGCCATCTAAAGGGACCTGGGTAAGCTTGAAAAGTGGGCCTATGTGAACCTATTGAAGTTCAACAAGGCCAAATACACGATGCTGCACTTAGATTGGGGCAATCTCAGGTATGTCTACAAACTGGGAGAAGAACTCTCATTGAGAGCGGCCCTGTGGAGAAGGATTTGGAGTTATGGTGGATGCAAATCTTGATGTGAGTTAACAGTGTGCACTTGCAGTCCAGAATACCGACTACATCATAGATTACATCAAAAGAGAGGGGTGGCCAGCAGGGCAAGGGAGGTGATTGCTCCCCTTGCCTTTGTGAGGCCCCATCTGGAGTACTGCATCCAAACCTGGGATATCCCACAACAAGTGGGTCTCTACGTTAGGGAATGCTTTCATGCTACTGAGATTGTGACTGGGGATGATAACATTGAATCCCTATGGGTAAAGATCAGGGGAAGGGCTGACAAGACAGGCACCCTGGTGGGCGTCTGTTATAGACCTCCAAACCAGGATGAAGAGACAGATGAGGTATTCTATAGGCAGCTGGCACGAGCTGCACAGTTGCCAGCCCTTGTCCTCGTGGGGGACTTTAACTTCCCTGACGTATGCTGGGAGTACAGCACAGCACAGAAGAAGCAGTCTAGGAGGTTTCTGGAGTGCATGGAGGACAACTTCCTGATACAGCTGGTCAGAGAGCCCACGAGAGGAACTGCCCCACTAGACCTGCTGTTCACAAACAGGGAAGGTCTGGTGGGAGATGTGGAGGTTGGAGGCTGTCTTGGACAGAGTGACCATGAAATGATAGATTTCTCGATTCATGGTGGAGCCTGGAGGGGAAATAGTAAAACTGCTACCTTGGACTTCAGGAGGGCGGACTTTGAATTGTTCAAGGGACTAATAGGGGGAGTCCCCTGGCATTCAGTCTTAGCGAGTAAAGGGGTCCAAGAGAGCTGGTTGCTCTTCAAGAAGGAAGTCTTAAGGGCGCAGGAGCAGGCCAGTCCCCCTGAGCTGCAAAATGAGCCGGCGTGGATGAACAGGGAGCTATTCTTGAGGCTCTGGGAGAAAAAGAGAATCTACCGCCTGTGGAAAGAGGGACAGGCCACTCAGAATGAATACAAGGAAGTTGTTAGTATGTGTAGAGGTGAAATCAGAAAGGCAAAAGCCCAGCTTGAATTTAACCTAGCCGCTGGGGTGAAGGAATAAGAAACTCTTTTATAAATGCATTAACAGTAAGAGGAGGACAAAGGAGAATATCCACTCTTTGCTGGATGAGGCTGGGAATGTGACCACTGAGGATAAGGAAAAGGCAGAGGTTCTGAATGCCTTTACCGCCTGTCTTTAAAAGTCAGACCAGTTATCCTCAGGATACTCCTCTCTCTGACCTGGTAATCTCGGCTGGGGAGCACACTAACCCCCCTGTGATTCTGGAAGAAACAGTCAGAGACCTACTACTCCAACTGGACTGCCACAAGTCTACGGGGCCAGATGAGATCCACCCGAGAGTGCTGAGGGAACTGGTGGAGGTGATAGCTGAGCCGCTTTCCATCATCTATCAGCGCTCCTTGTTGACTGGTGAGGTCCCAGAATCACAGAATCACAGAATTGTAGGGGTTGGAAGGGACCTCCAGAGATCATCAAGTCCAACCCCTCTGCCAAAGCAGGTTCCCTACAGTAGGTCGCACAGGTAGGCGTCCAGGCAGGTCTTGAACATCTCCAGAGAAGGAGACTCCACCACCTCCCTGGGCAGCCTGTTCCAGTGCTCCGTCACCCTCACTGTAAAGAAGTTCTTGCGCATGTTTGTGCGGAACTTCCTATGCTGCAGTTTCCAGCCGTTTCCCCTTGTCCTGTCTCCACTCACCACTGAAAAGAGTCCGGCCTCGCCATTCTGCCCCCCACACCTTAGATATTTATAGACCTGGATCAGGTCCCCTCTCAGTCTCCTTTTCTCAAGGCTGAACAGACCCAGTTCACTCA